>NW_027308656.1:0-82140 GCF_047496885.1 Scyliorhinus torazame | reverse complement strand
CAGAGGGTCAGTACTGAGGGAGCGCCACACTGTGGGAGGGTCAGTACTGAGGGTGCACTGCACTGTGGGAGGGTCAGTACTGAGGGTGCGCTGCACTGTCGGAGGGTGTGTACTGAGGGAGTGCTACACTGTGGGAGGGTCAGTACTGAGGGAGTGACGCACTGTCAGAGGGTCAGTGCTGAGGGAGCACCGCACTGTGGGAGGGTCAGTACTGAGGGAGTGCTGCACTGTGGGAGGGTCAGTACTGAGGGAGTGCCGCACTGCCAGAGGGTCAGTACTGAGGGAGTGCAACATTGTGGGAGGGTCAGTACTGAGGGAGCGCCGCACTGTCGGAGGGTCAGTACTGAGGGAGCGCCGCACTGTCAGAACGTCAGTACTGGGGGAGTGCCGCACTGTGGGAGGGTCAGTACTGAGGGAGCGCCGCACTTTCGGAGGGTCAGTACTGAGGGAGTGCCGCACTGTGGGAGGGTCACGACTGAGGCAGGGCAGCACTGTGGGAGGGTCAGTACTGAGGGAGCCCCGCACTGTCCGAGGGTCAGTACTGAGGGAGCGCCGCACTGTGGGAGGGTCAGTACTGAGGGAGCGCCGCACTGTGGGAGGGTCAGTACTGAGGGAGCGCCGCACTGTGAGAGGGTCAGTTCTGAAGGAATGCTGCACTGTCAGAGGGTCAGTACGGAGGGGGTGCTGCACTGTCGGAGGGTCAGTAATGAGGGAGCTCCGCACTGTCGGAGGGTCAGTACAGAGGGAGTGCCGCACTGTCGGAGGGTCGGTACTTAGGGAGTGTCGCACTGTCGGAGGGTCAGTTCTGAGGGAGTGCCGCACTGTGGGAGGGTCAGTGCTGAGGGAGTGCCGCACTGTCGGAGGGTCGGTACTTAGGGAGTGTCGCACTGTCGGAGGGTCAGTTCTGAGGGAGTGCCGCACTGTGGGAGGGTCAGTACTGAGGGAGTGCCGCACTGTCAGAGGGTCAGTACCGAGGAAGCGCCGCACTGTCGGAGGGTCAGTACTGAGGGAGTGCCGCACTGTCAGAGGGTCAGTACTGAGGGAGTGCTGCACTGTCAGAGGGTCAGTACTGAGGGAGTGCCGCACTGTCAGAGGGTCAGTACTGAGGGAGCGCCGCACTGTGGGAGGGTCAGTACTGAGGGAGCGCCGCACTGTCAGAGGGTCAGTACTGAGGGAGTGTCGCACTGTCAGAGGGTCAGTTCTGAGGGAGTGCCGCACTGTCAGAGGGTCAGTACTGAGGGAGTGCCGCACTGTCGGAGGGTCAGTTCTGAAAGAATGTCGCACTGTCGGAGGGTCAGTTCTGAAGGAATGTCGCACTGTCAGAGGGTCAGTGCTGAGGGAGTGCCGCACTGTCAGAGGGTCAGTACTGAGGGAGTGCCGCACTGTCGGAGGGTCAGTTCTGAAGGAATGTCGCACTGTCAGAGGGTCAGTACTGAGGGAGTGCCGCACTGTCGGAGGGTCAGTTCTGAAGGAATGTCGCACTGTCAGAGGGTCAGTACTCAGGGAGCGCCGCACTGTGGAAGGGTCAGTACTGAGGGAGTGCCGCACTGTGGGAGGGTCACTACTGAGGGAGAGCCGCACTGTCAGAGGGTCAGTACTGAGGGAGCGCCGTACTTTCGGAGGGTCAGTACTGAGGGAGCGCCGCACTGTGGGAGGGTCAGTACTGAGGGAATGCTGCTCTGTGGGAGGGTCAGTACTGAGGGAGCGCCGCACTCTGGGAGGGTCAGTACTGAGGGAGCGCCGCACTGAGGGAGGGTCAGTACTGAGGGAGCACCGCACTGCGGGAGGGTCAGTACTGAGGGAGTGCCGCCCTGCGGGAGGGTCAGTACTGAGGGAGCGCCCCACTGCCGGAGGGTCAGTCCTGAGGGAGCGCCGCACTGTGGGAGGGTCAGTACTGAGATAGCGCCGCACTGTGGGAGGGTCAGTACTGAGGGAACACCGCACTGTGGGAGGGTCAGTACTGAGGGAGTGCCGCACTGTCAGAGGTTCATGACTGAGGGAGCGCCGCACTGTCGGAGGGTCAGTACTGGGGGAGCGCTGCACTGTCAGAGGGTCAGTACTGAGGGAGCTCCGCACTGTCAGAGGGTCAGTATGTAGGGGGTGCCACACTGTCGGAGGGTCAGTACTGAGGGAGCTCCGCACTGTCAGAGGGTCAGTTCTGAAGGAGTGTCGCACTGTCAGAGTGTCAGTACGGAGGGGGTGCAGCACTGTCGGACGGTCAGTACTGAGGGAGCGCCGCACTGTCAGAGGGTCAGTACGTAGGGGGTGCCGCACTGTCGGAGGGTCAGTACTGAGGGATTGCCGCACTGTGGGAGGGTCGGTACTGAGGGAGCGCCGCACTGCCAGAGGGTCAGTACTGAGGGAGTGCAACATTGTGGGAGGGTCAGAACTGAGGGAGCGCCGCACTGTCGGAGGGTCAGTACTGAGGGAGTGCCGCACTGTGGGAGGGTCACTACTGAGGGAGCGCCGCACTGTCAGAGGGTCAGTACTGGGGGAGTGCCGCACTGTGGGAGGGTCAGTACTGAGGGAGCGCCGCACTTTCGGAGGGTCAGTACTGAGGGAGAGCTGCACTGTGGGAGGGTCACTACTGAGGGAGTGCTGCACTGTCGGAGGGTCAGTACTGGGGGAGTGCCGCACTGTGGGAGGGTCAGTACTGAGGGAGTGCTGCACTGTCGGAGGGTCAGTACTGAGGGAGTGCCGAACTGTCAGAGGGTCAGTACTGAGGGAGTGCCGCACTGTCAAAGGGTCAGTACTGAGGGAGCGCCGCACTGTGGGAGGGTCAGTACTGAGGGAGCGCCGCACTGTGGGAGGGTCAGTACTGAGGGAGTGCCGCACTGTCAAAGGGTCAGTACTGAGGGAGTGCCGCACTGTGGGAGGGTCAGTACTGATGGAGCGCCGCACTGTGGGAGGCTCAGTACTGAGGGAGAGCTGCACTGTCAGAGGGTCAGTACTGAGGGAGTGCCGCACTGTGGGACTGTCAGTACTGAGGGAGTGCCGCACTGTCAGAGGGTCAGTACTGAAGGAGTGCTGCACTGTCAGAGGGTCAGTGTTGAGGGAGCGCCGCACTGAGGGAGGGACAGTACTGAGGGAGTGCTGCACTGTCAGAGGGTCAGTACTGAGGGAGTGCCGCACTGTCAGAGGGTCAGTACTGAGGGGGTGCCGCACTGTGGGAGGGTCAGCACTGAGGGAGTGCTGCACTGTGGGAGGGTCAGTACTGAGGGAGCGCCCCACTGTCGGAGGGTCAGTACTGAGGGAGTGCCGCACTGTCGGAGGGTCAGTACTGAGGGAGCGCCGCACTGAGGGAGGGTCAGTACTGAGGGAGCGCCCCACTGTCGGAGGGTCAGTACTGAGGGAGTGCCGCACTGTCGGAGGGTCAGTACTGAGGGAGTGCCGCACTGTCAGAGGGTCAGTACTGAGGGAGTGCCGCACTGTCGGAGGGTCAGTACTGAGGGAGTGCCGCACTGTCAGAGGGTCAGTACTGAGGGAGCGCCGCACTGTCAGAGGGTCAGTACGGAGGGAGTGCGACACTGTCAGAGGGTCAGTACTGAGGGAGCGCCGCACTGTCGGAGGGTCAGTACTGAGGGAGCGCCGCAATGTCAGTGTCAGTACTGAGGGAGTGCCGCACTGTGGGAGGGTCACGACTGAGGCAGGGCAGCACTGTGGGAGGGTCAGTACTGAGGGAGCCCCGCACTGTCCGAGGGTCAGTACTGAGGGAGCGCCGCACTGTGGGAGGGTCAGTACTGAGGGAGCGCCGCACTGTGGGAGGGTCAGTACTGAGGGAGCGCCGCACTGTGAGAGGGTCAGTTCTGAAGGAATGCTGCACTGTCAGAGGGTCAGTACGGAGGGGGTGCTGCACTGTCGGAGGGTCAGTAATGAGGGAGCTCCGCACTGTCGGAGGGTCAGTACAGAGGGAGTGCCGCACTGTCGGAGGGTCGGTACTTAGGGAGTGTCGCACTGTCGGAGGGTCAGTTCTGAGGGAGTGCCGTACTGTGGGAGGGTCAGTGCTGAGGGAGTGCCGCACTGTCGGAGGGTCGGTACTTAGGGAGTGTCGCACTGTCGGAGGGTCAGTTCTGAGGGAGTGCCGCACTGTGGGAGGGTCAGTACTGAGGGAGTGCCGCACTGTCAGAGGGTCAGTACCGAGGAAGCGCCGCACTGTCGGAGGGTCAGTACTGAGGGAGTGCCGCACTGTCAGAGGGTCAGTACTGAGGGAGTGCTGCACTGTCAGAGGGTCAGTACTGAGGGAGTGCCGCACTGTCAGAGGGTCAGTACTGAGGGAGCGCCGCACTGTGGGAGGGTCAGTACTGAGGGAGCGCCGCACTGTCAGAGGGTCAGTACTGAGGGAGTGTCGCACTGTCAGAGGGTCAGTTCTGAGGGAGTGCCGCACTGTCAGAGGGTCAGTACTGAGGGAGTGCCGCACTGTCGGAGGGTAAGTTCTGAAAGAATGTCGCACTGTCGGAGGGTCAGTTCTGAAGGAATGTCGCACTGTCAGAGGGTCAGTGCTGAGGGAGTGCCGCACTGTCAGAGGGTCAGTACTGAGGGAGTGCCGCACTGTCGGAGGGTCAGTTCTGAAGGAATGTCGCACTGTCAGAGGGTCAGTACTGAGGGAGTGCCGAACTGTCGGAGGGTCAGTTCTGAAGGAATGTCGCACTGTCAGAGGGTCAGTACTCAGGGAGCGCCGCACTGTGGAAGGGTCAGTACTGAGGGAGTGCCGCACTGTGGGAGGGTCACTACTGAGGGAGAGCCGCACTGTCAGAGGGTCAGTACTGAGGGAGCGCCGTACTTTCGGAGGGTCAGTACTGAGGGAGCGCCGCACTGTGGGAGGGTCAGTACTGAGGGAATGCTGCTCTGTGGGAGGGTCAGTACTGAGGGAGCGCCGCACTCTGGGAGGGTCAGTACTGAGGGAGCGCCGCACTGAGGGAGGGTCAGTACTGAGGGAGCACCGCACTGCGGGAGGGTCAGTACTGAGGGAGTGCCGCCCTGCGGGAGGGTCAGTACTGAGGGAGCGCCCCACTGCCGGAGGGTCAGTCCTGAGGGAGCGCCGCACTGTGGGAGGGTCAGTACTGAGATAGCGCCGCACTGTGGGAGGGTCAGTACTGAGGGAACACCGCACTGTGGGAGGGTCAGTACTGAGGGAGTGCCGCACTGTCAGAGGGTCATGACTGAGGGAGCGCCGCACTGTCGGAGGGTCAGTACTGGGGGAGCGCTGCACTGTCAGAGGGTCAGTACTGAGGGAGCTCCGCACTGTCAGAGGGTCAGTATGTAGGGGGTGCCACACTGTCGGAGGGTCAGTACTGAGGGAGCTCCGCACTGTCAGAGGGTCAGTTCTGAAGGAGTGTCGCACTGTCAGAGTGTCAGTACGGAGGGGGTGCAGCACTGTCGGACGGTCAGTACTGAGGGAGTGCCGCACTGTCAGAGGGTCAGTACTGAGGGAGCGCCGCACTGTGGGAGGGTCAGTACTGAGGGAGCGCCGCACTGTCAGAGGGTCAGTACTGAGGGAGTGTCGCACTGTCAGAGGGTCAGTTCTGAGGGAGTGCCGCACTGTCAGAGGGTCAGTACTGAGGGAGTGCCGCACTGTCGGAGGGTAAGTTCTGAAAGAATGTCGCACTGTCGGAGGGTCAGTTCTGAAGGAATGTCGCACTGTCAGAGGGTCAGTGCTGAGGGAGTGCCGCACTGTCAGAGGGTCAGTACTGAGGGAGTGCCGCACTGTCGGAGGGTCAGTTCTGAAGGAATGTCGCACTGTCAGAGGGTCAGTACTGAGGGAGTGCCGCACTGTCGGAGGGTCAGTTCTGAAGGAATGTCGCACTGTCAGAGGGTCAGTACTCAGGGAGCGCCGCACTGTGGAAGGGTCAGTACTGAGGGAGTGCCGCACTGTGGGAGGGTCACTACTGAGGGAGAGCCGCACTGTCAGAGGGTCAGTACTGAGGGAGCGCCGTACTTTCGGAGGGTCAGTACTGAGGGAGCGCCGCACTGTGGGAGGGTCAGTACTGAGGGAATGCTGCTCTGTGGGAGGGTCAGTACTGAGGGAGCGCCGCACTCTGGGAGGGTCAGTACTGAGGGAGCGCCGCACTGAGGGAGGGTCAGTACTGAGGGAGCACCGCACTGCGGGAGGGTCAGTACTGAGGGAGTGCCGCCCTGCGGGAGGGTCAGTACTGAGGGAGCGCCCCACTGCCGGAGGGTCAGTCCTGAGGGAGCGCCGCACTGTGGGAGGGTCAGTACTGAGATAGCGCCGCACTGTGGGAGGGTCAGTACTGAGGGAACACCGCACTGTGGGAGGGTCAGTACTGAGGGAGTGCCGCACTGTCAGAGGGTCATGACTGAGGGAGCGCCGCACTGTCGGAGGGTCAGTACTGGGGGAGCGCTGCACTGTCAGAGGGTCAGTACTGAGGGAGCTCCGCACTGTCAGAGGGTCAGTATGTAGGGGGTGCCACACTGTCGGAGGGTCAGTACTGAGGGAGCTCCGCACTGTCAGAGGGTCAGTTCTGAAGGAGTGTCGCACTGTCAGAGTGTCAGTACGGAGGGGGTGCAGCACTGTCGGACGGTCAGTACTGAGGGAGCGCCGCACTGTCAGAGGGTCAGTACGTAGGGGGTGCCGCACTGTCGGAGGGTCAGTACTGAGGGATTGCCGCACTGTGGGAGGGTCGGTACTGAGGGATCGCCGCACTGCCAGAGGGTCAGTACTGAGGGAGTGCAACATTGTGGGAGGGTCAGAACTGAGGGAGCGCCGCACTGTCGGAGGGTCAGTACTGAGGGAGTGCCGCACTGTGGGAGGGTCACTACTGAGGGAGCGCCGCACTGTCAGAGGGTCAGTACTGGGGGAGTGCCGCACTGTGGGAGGGTCAGTACTGAGGGAGCGCCGCACTTTCGGAGGGTCAGTACTGAGGGAGAGCTGCACTGTGGGAGGGTCACTACTGAGGGAGTGCTGCACTGTCGGAGGGTCAGTACTGGGGGAGTGCCGCACTGTGGGAGGGTCAGTACTGAGGGAGTGCTGCACTGTCGGAGGGTCAGTACTGAGGGAGTGCCGAACTGTCAGAGGGTCAGTACTGAGGGAGTGCCGCACTGTCAAAGGGTCAGTACTGAGGGAGCGCCGCACTGTGGGAGGGTCAGTACTGAGGGAGCGCCGCACTGTGGGAGGGTCAGTACTGAGGGAGTGCCGCACTGTCAAAGGGTCAGTACTGAGGGAGTGCCGCACTGTGGGAGGGTCAGTACTGAGGGAGCGCCGCACTGTGGGAGGGTCAGTACTGAGGGAGAGCTGCACTGTCAGAGGGTCAGTACTGAGGGAGTGC
Organism: Scyliorhinus torazame; assembly: GCF_047496885.1. Classification (NCBI taxonomy): domain Eukaryota; kingdom Metazoa; phylum Chordata; class Chondrichthyes; order Carcharhiniformes; family Scyliorhinidae; genus Scyliorhinus; species Scyliorhinus torazame. Next base: position 74,857 of record NW_027308656.1, on the reverse strand, counting down.
CGCACTGTGGGACTGTCAGTACTGAGGGAGTGCCGCACTGTCAGAGGGTCAGTACTGAAGGAGTGCTGCACTGTCAGAGGGTCAGTGTTGAGGGAGCGCCGCACTGAGGGAGGGACAGTACTGAGGGAGTGCTGCACTGTCAGAGGGTCAGTACTGAGGGAGTGCCGCACTGTCAGAGGGTCAGTACTGAGGGGGTGCCGCACTGTGGGAGGGTCAGCACTGAGGGAGTGCTGCACTGTGGGAGGGTCAGTACTGAGGGAGCGCCCCACTGTCGGAGGGTCAGGACTGAGGGAGTGCCGCACTGTCGGAGGGTCAGTACTGAGGGAGCGCCGCACTGAGGGAGGGTCAGTACTGAGGGAGCGCCCCACTGTCGGAGGGTCAGTACTGAGGGAGTGCCGCACTGTCGGAGGGTCAGTACTGAGGGAGTGCCGCACTGTCAGAGGGTCAGTACTGAGGGAGTGCCGCACTGTCGGAGGGTCAGTACTGAGGGAGTGCCGCACTGTCAGAGGGTCAGTACTGAGGGAGCGCCGCACTGTCAGAGGGTCAGTACGGAGGGAGTGCGGCACTGTCAGAGGGTCAGTACGGAGGGGGTGCCGCACTGTTGGAGGGTCAGTCCTGAGGGAGTGTCGCACTGTGGGAGGGTCAGTACTGAGGCAGCGCCGCACTGTCGGAGGGTCAGTACTGAGGGAGTGCCGCACTGTGGGAGGGTCAGTACTGAGGGAGCGCCGCACTGTCGGAGGGTCAGTACTGAGGGAGCGCCGCAATGTCAGTGTCAGTACTGAGGGAGTGTCGCACTGTGGGAGGGTCAGTACTGAGGGAGTGCTGCACTGTCTGAGGGTCAGTACTGAGGGAGCGCTGCACTGTCAGAGGGTCAGTACTGAGGGAGTGCCGCACTGTCGGAGGGTCAGTACGGAGGGGGTGCTGCACTGTCGGAGGGTCAGTACTGAGGGAGCGCCGCACTGTCAGTGTCAGTACTGAGGGAGTGCCGCACTGTCGGAGGGTCAGTTCTGAGGGAGTGCCGCACTGTCAGAGGGTCAGTACTGAGGGAGCGCCGCACTGTGGGAGGGTCAGTACTGAGGGTGCACTGCACTGTGGGAGGGTCAGTACTGAGGGTGCGCTGCACTGTCGGAGGGTTTGTACTGAGGGAGTGCCGCACTGTGGGAGGGTCAGTACTGAGGGAGTGCCACACTGTGGGAGGGTCAGTACTGAGGGAGTGCTGCACTGTCGGAGGGTCAGAACTGAGGGAGCACCGCACTGCGGGAGGGTCAGTACTGAGGGAGTGCTGCACTGTGGGAAGGTCAGTACTGAGGGAGTGCCGCACTGCCAGAGGGTCAGTACTGAGGGAGTGCAACTTTGTGGAAGGGTCAGTACTGAGGGAGCGCCGCACTGTCGGAGGGTCGGTACTGAGGGAGTGCCGCACTGTGGGAGGGTCACTACTGAGGGAGGGCAGCACTGTGGGAGGGTCAGTACTGAGGGAGCGCCTCACTTTCGGAGGGTCAGTACGGAGGGAGAGCTGCACTGTGGGAGGGTCACGACTGAGGCAGGGCAGCACTGTGGGAGGGTCAGTACTGAGGGAGCGCCGCACTGTGGGAGGGTCAGTACTGAGGGAGCGCCGCACTGTGGGAGGGTCAGTACTGAGGGTGCGCCGCACTGTCAGAGGGTCTGTACTGGGGGAGTGCCGCACTGTCGGAGGATCAGTGCTGAGGGAGCGCCGCCCTGCGGAAGGGTCAGTACTGAGGGAGCGCCGCACTGTGAGAGGGTCAGTTCTGAAGGAGTGTCGCACTGTCAGAGGGTCAGTACTGGGGGGGTGCTGCACTGTCGGAGGGTCAGTACTGAGGGAGCTCCGCACTGTCAGAGGGTCAGTATGTAGGGGGTGCCACACTGTCGGAGGGTCAGTACTGAGGGAGCTCCGCACTGTCAGAGGGTCAGTTCTGAAGGAGTGTCGCACTGTCAGAGTGTCAGTACGGAGGGGGTGCAGCACTGTCGGACGGTCAGTACTGAGGGAGCGCCGCACTGTCAGAGGGTCAGTACGTAGGGGGTGCCGCACTGTCGGAGGGTCAGTACTGAGGGATTGCCGCACTGTGGGAGGGTCGGTACTGAGGGAGCGCCGCACTGCCAGAGGGTCAGTACTGAGGGAGTGCAACATTGTGGGAGGGTCAGAACTGAGGGAGCGCCGCACTGTCGGAGGGTCAGTACTGAGGGAGTGCCGCACTGTGGGAGGGTCACTACTGAGGGAGCGCCGCACTGTCAGAGGGTCAGTACTGGGGGAGTGCCGCACTGTGGGAGGGTCAGTACTGAGGGAGCGCCGCACTTTCGGAGGGTCAGTACTGAGGGAGAGCTGCACTGTGGGAGGGTCACTACTGAGGGAGTGCTGCACTGTCGGAGGGTCAGTACTGGGGGAGTGCCGCACTGTGGGAGGGTCAGTACTGAGGGAGTGCTGCACTGTCGGAGGGTCAGTACTGAGGGAGTGCCGAACTGTCAGAGGGTCAGTACTGAGGGAGTGCCGCACTGTCAAAGGGTCAGTACTGAGGGAGCGCCGCACTGTGGGAGGGTCAGTACTGAGGGAGCGCCGCACTGTGGGAGGGTCAGTACTGAGGGAGTGCCGCACTGTGAAAGGGTCAGTACTGAGGGAGTGCCGCACTGTGGGAGGGTCAGTACTGAGGGAGCGCCGCACTGTGGGAGGGTCAGTACTGAGGGAGAGCTGCACTGTCAGAGGGTCAGTACTGAGGGAGTGCCGCACTGTGGGACTGTCAGTACTGAGGGAGTGCCGCACTGTCAGAGGGTCAGTACTGAAGGAGTGCTGCACTGTCAGAGGGTCAGTGTTGAGGGAGCGCCGCACTGAGGGAGGGACAGTACTGAGGGAGTGCTGCACTGTCAGAGGGTCAGTACTGAGGGAGTGCCGCACTGTCAGAGGGTCAGTACTGAGGGGGTGCCGCACTGTGGGAGGGTCAGCACTGAGGGAGTGCTGCACTGTGGGAGGGTCAGTACTGAGGGAGCGCCCCACTGTCGGAGGGTCAGTACTGAGTGAGTGCCGCACTGTCGGAGGGTCAGTACTGAGGGAGCGCCGCACTGAGGGAGGGTCAGTACTGAGGGAGCGCCCCACTGTCGGAGGGTCAGTACTGAGGGAGTGCCGCACTGTCGGAGGGTCAGTACTGAGGGAGTGCCGCACTGTCAGAGGGTCAGTACTGAGGGAGTGCCGCACTGTCGGAGGGTCAGTACTGAGGGAGTGCCGCACTGTCAGAGGGTCAGTACTGAGGGAGCGCCGCACTGTCAGAGGGTCAGTACGGAGGGAGTGCCGCACTGTCAGAGGGTCAGTACGGAGGGGGTGCCGCACTGTTGGAGGGTCAGTCCTGAGGGAGTGTCGCACTGTGGGAGGGTCAGTACTGAGGGAGCGCCGCACTGTCGGAGGGTCAGTACTGAGGGAGTGCCGCACTGTGGGAGGGTCAGTACTGAGGGAGCGCCGCACTGTCGGAGGGTCAGTACTGAGGGAGCGCCGCAATGTCAGTGTCAGTACTGAGGGAGTGTCGCACTGTGGGAGGGTCAGTACTGAGGGAGTGCTGCACTGTCTGAGGGTCAGTACTGAGGGAGCGCTGCACTGTCAGAGGGTCAGTACTGAGGGAGTGCCGCACTGTCGGAGGGTCAGTTCTGAGGGAGTGCCGCACTGTCAGAGGGTCAGTACTGAGGGAGCGCCGCACTGTGGTAGGGTCAGTACTGAGGGTGCACTGCACTGTGGGAGGGTCAGTACTGAGGGTGCGCTGCACTGTCGGAGGGTTAGTACTGAGGGAGTGCCGCACTGTGGGAGGGTCAGTACTGAGGGAGTGCCACACTGTGGGAGGGTCAGTACTGAGGGAGTGCTGCACTGTCGGAGTGTCAGAACTGAGGGAGCACCGCACTGCGGGAGGGTCAGTACTGAGGGAGTGCTGCACTGTGGGAAGGTCAGTACTGAGGGAGTGCCGCACTGCCAGAGGGTCAGTACTGAGGGAGTGCAACTTTGTGGAAGGGTCAGTACTGAGGGAGCGCCGCACTGTCGGAGGGTCAGTACTGAGGGAGTGCCGCACTGTGGGAGGGTCACTACTGAGGGAGGGCAGCACTGTGGGAGGGTCAGTACTGAGGGAGCGCCGCACTTTCGGAGGGTCAGTACGGAGGGAGAGCTGCACTGTGGGAGGGTCACGACTGAGGCAGGGCAGCACTGTGGGAGGGTCAGTACTGAGGGAGCGCCGCACTGTGGGAGGGTCAGTACTGAGGGAGCGCCGCACTGTGGGAGGGTCAGTACTGAGGGTGCGCCGCACTGTCAGAGGGTCTGTACTGGGGGAGTGCCGCACTGTCGGAGGATCAGTGCTGAGGGAGCGCCGCCCTGCGGAAGGGTCAGTACTGAGGGAGCGCCGCACTGTGAGAGGGTCAGTTCTGAAGGAGTGTCGCACTGTCAGAGGGTCAGTACGGAGGGGGTGCTGCACTGTCGGAGGGTCAGTACTGAGGGAGCGCCGCACTGTCAGTGTCAGTACTGAGGGAGTGCCGCACTGTCGGAGGGTCAGTTCTGAGGGAGTGCCGCACTGTCAGAGGGTCAGTACTGAGGGAGCGCCGCACTGTGGGAGGGTCAGTACTGAGGGTGCACTGCACTGTGGGAGGGTCAGTACTGAGGGTGCGCTGCACTGTGGGAGGGTCAGTACTGAGGGAGTGCCACACTGTGGGAGGGTCAGTACTGAGGGAGTGCTGCACTGTCGGAGTGTCAGAACTGAGGGAGCACCGCACTGCGGGAGGGTCAGTACTGAGGGAGTGCTGCACTGTGGGAAGGTCAGTACTGAGGGAGTGCCGCACTGCCAGAGGGTCAGTACTGAGGGAGTGCAACTTTGTGGAAGGGTCAGTACTGAGGGAGCGCCGCACTGTCGGAGGGTCAGTACTGAGGGAGTGCCGCACTGTGGGAGGGTCACTACTGAGGGAGGGCAGCACTGTGGGAGGGTCAGTACTGAGGGAGCGCCTCACTTTCGGAGGGTCAGTACGGAGGGAGAGCTGCACTGTGGGAGGGTCACGACTGAGGCAGGGCAGCACTGTGGGAGGGTCAGTACTGAGGGAGCGCCGCACTGTGGGAGGGTCAGTACTGAGGGAGCGCCGCCCTGCGGAAGGGTCAGTACTGAGGGAGTGCTGCACTGTGGGAGGGTCAGTACTGAGGGAGTGCCGCACTGTCGGAGGATCAGTGCTGAGGGAGCGCCGCCCTGCGGAAGGGTCAGTACTGAGGGAGCGCCGCACTGTGAGAGGGTCAGTTCTGAAGGAGTGTCGCACTGTCAGAGGGTCAGTACGGAGGGGGTGCTGCACTGTCGGAGGGTCAGTACTGAGGGAGCGCCGCACTGTCAGTGTCAGTACTGAGGGAGTGCCGCACTGTCGGAGGGTCAGTTCTGAGGGAGTGCCGCACTGTCAGAGGGTCAGTACTGAGGGAGCGCCGCACTGTGGGAGGGTCAGTACTGAGGGTGCACTGCACTGTGGGAGGGTCAGTACTGAGGGTGCGCTGCACTGTGGGAGGGTCAGTACTGAGGGAGTGCTGCACTGTCGGAGTGTCAGAACTGAGGGAGCACCGCACTGCGGGAGGGTCAGTACTGAGGGAGTGCTGCACTGTGGGAAGGTCAGTACTGAGGGAGTGCCGCACTGCCAGAGGGTCACTACTGAGGGAGGGCAGCACTGTGGGAGGGTCAGTACTGAGGGAGCGCCGCACTGTCAGAGGGTCAGTACTGAGGGAGCGCCGCACTTTCGGAGGGTCAGTACGGAGGGAGAGCTGCACTGTGGGAGGGTCACGACTGAGGCAGGGCAGCACTGTGGGAGGGTCAGTACTGAGGGAGCGCCGCACTGTGGGAGGGTCAGTAATGAGGGAGCGCCGCACTGTGGGAGGGTCAGTACTGAGGGTGCGCCGCACTGTCAGAGGGTCAGTACTGGGTGAGTGCCGCACTGTCGGAGGATCAGTGCTGAGGGAGCGCCGCCCTGCGGAAGGGTCAGTACTGAGGGAGCGCCGCACTGTGAGAGGGTCAGTTCTGAAGGAGTGTCGCACTGTCAGAGGGTCAGTACGGAGGGGGTGCTGCACTGTCGGAGGGTCAGTAATGAGGGAGCTCCGCACTGTCGGAGGGTCAGTACAGAGGGAGTGCCGCACTGTCGGACGGTCAGTTCTGAGGGAGTGCCGCACTGTCAGAGGGTCAGTACTGAAGGAGTGCTGCACTGTCAGAGCGTCAGTACTGAGGGAGTGCCGCACTGTCAGAGGGTCAGTACTGAGAGGGTGCCGCACTGTGGGAGGTTCAGCACTGAGGGAGTGCTGCACTGTGGGAGGGTCAGTACTGAGGGAGCGCCCCACTGTCGGAGGGTCAGTACTGAGGGAGCGCCGCACTGAGGGAGGGTCAGTACTGAGGGAGTGCCGCACTGTCAGAGGGTCAGTACTGAGGGAGCGCCGCACTGTCGGAGGGTCACAACTGAGGGAGGGCAGCACTGTGAGAGGGTCAGTACTGAGGGAGCGCCGCACTGTCAGAAGGTCAGTACTGGGGGAGTGCCGCACTGTGGGAGGGTCAGTACTGAGGGAGCGCCGCACTTTCGGAGGGTCAGTACTGAGGGAGTGCCGCACTGTGGGAGGGTCACGACTGAGGCAGGGCAGCACTGTGGGAGGGTCAGTACTGAGGGAGCCCCGCACTGTCCGAGGGTCAGTACTGAGGGAGCGCCGCACTGTGGGAGGGTCAGTACTGAGGGAGCGCCGCACTGTGGGAGGGTCAGTACTGAGGGAGCGCCGCACTGTGAGAGGGTCAGTTCTGAAGGAATGCTGCACTGTCAGAGGGTCAGTACGGAGGGGGTGCTGCACTGTCGGAGGGTCAGTAATGAGGGAGCTCCGCACTGTCGGAGGGTCAGTACAGAGGGAGTGCCGCACTGTGGGAGGGTCAGTGCTGAGGGAGTGCCGCACTGTCGGAGGGTCAATACTGAGGCATGCCGCACTGTCAGAGGGTCAGTACCGAGGAAGCGCCGCACTGTCGGAGGGTCAGTACTGAGGGAGTGCCGCACTGTCAGAGGGTCAGTACTGAGGGAGTGCTGCACTGTCAGAGGGTCAGTACTGAGGGAGTGCCGCACTGTCAGAGGGTCAGTACTGAGGGAGCGCCGCACTGTGGGAGGGTCAGTACTGAGGGAGCGCCGCACTGTCAGAGGGTCAGTACTGAGGGAGTGCCGCACTGTCAGAGGGTCAGTTCTGAGGGAGTGCCGCACTGTCAGAGGGTGAGTACTGAGGGAGTGCCGCACTGTCGGAGGGTCAGTTCTGAAAGAATGTCGCACTGTCGGAGGGTCAGTTCTGAAGGAATGTCGCACTGTCAGAGGGTCAGTGCTGAGGGAGTGCCGCACTGTCAGAGGGTCAGTACTGAGGGAGTGCCGCACTGTCGGAGGGTCAGTTCTGAAGGAATGTCGCACTGTCAGAGGGTCAGTACTGAGGGAGTGCCGCACTGTCGGAGGGTCAGTTCTGAAGGAATGTCGCACTGTCAGAGGGTCAGTACTCAGGGAGCGCCGCGCTGTGTAAGGGTCAGTACTGAGGGAGTGCCGCACTGTGGGAGGGTCACTACTGAGGGAGAGCCGCACTGTCAGAGGGTCAGTACTGAGGGAGCGCCGTACTTTCGGAGGGTCAGTACTGAGGGAGCGCCGCACGGTGGGAGGGTCAGTACTGAGGGAATGCTGCTCTGTGGGAGGGTCAGTACTGAGGGAGTGCCGCACTCTGGGAGGGTCAGTACTGAGGGAGCGCCGCACTGTCAGAGGGTCAGTACTGAGGGAGTGCCGCACTGTGGGAGGGTCAGTACTGAGGGAGCGCCCCACTGCCGGAGGGTTAGTCCTGAGGGAGCGCCGCACTGTGGGAGGGTCAGTACTGAGATAGCGCCGCACTGTGGGAGGGTCAGTACTGAGGGAACACCGCACTGTGGGAGGGTCAGTACTGAGGGAGCGCCGCACTGTGAGAGGGTCAGTTCTGAAGGAATGCTGCACTGTCAGAGGGTCAGTACGGAGGGGGTGCTGCACTGTCGGAGGGTCAGTAATGAGGGAGCTCCGCACTGTCGGAGGGTCAGTACAGAGGGAGTGCCGCACTGTCGGAGGGTCGGTACTTAGGGAGTGTCGCACTGTCGGAGGGTCAGTTCTGAGGGAGTGCCGCACTGTGGGAGGGTCAGTGCTGAGGGAGTGCCGCACTGTCGGAGGGTCGGTACTTAGGGAGTGTCGCACTGTCGGAGGGTCAGTTCTGAGGGAGTGCCGCACTGTGGGAGGGTCAGTACTGAGGGAGTGCCGCACTGTCAGAGGGTCAGTACCGAGGAAGCGCCGCACTGTCGGAGGGTCAGTACTGAGGGAGTGCCGCACTGTCAGAGGGTCAGTACTGAGGGAGTGCTGCACTGTCAGAGGGTCAGTACTGAGGGAGTGCCGCACTGTCAGAGGGTCAGTACTGAGGGAGCGCCGCACTGTGGGAGGGTCAGTACTGAGGGAGCGCCGCACTGTCAGAGGGTCAGTACTGAGGGAGTGTCGCACTGTCAGAGGGTCAGTTCTGAGGGAGTGCCGCACTGTCAGAGGGTCAGTACTGAGGGAGTGCCGCACTGTCGGAGGGTCAGTTCTGAAAGAATGTCGCACTGTCGGAGGGTCAGTTCTGAAGGAATGTCGCACTGTCAGAGGGTCAGTGCTGAGGGAGTGCCGCACTGTCAGAGGGTCAGTACTGAGGGAGTGCCGCACTGTCGGAGGGTCAGTTCTGAAGGAATGTCGCACTGTCAGAGGGTCAGTACTGAGGGAGTGCCGCACTGTCGGAGGGTCAGTTCTGAAGGAATGTCGCACTGTCAGAGGGTCAGTACTCAGGGAGCGCCGCACTGTGGAAGGGTCAGTACTGAGGGAGTGCCGCACTGTGGGAGGGTCACTACTGAGGGAGAGCCGCACTGTCAGAGGGTCAGTACTGAGGGAGCGCCGTACTTTCGGAGGGTCAGTACTGAGGGAGCGCCGCACTGTGGGAGGGTCAGTACTGAGGGAATGCTGCTCTGTGGGAGGGTCAGTACTGAGGGAGCGCCGCACTCTGGGAGGGTCAGTACTGAGGGAGCGCCGCACTGAGGGAGGGTCAGTACTGAGGGAGCACCGCACTGCGGGAGGGTCAGTACTGAGGGAGTGCCGCCCTGCGGGAGGGTCAGTACTGAGGGAGCGCCCCACTGCCGGAGGGTCAGTCCTGAGGGAGCGCCGCACTGTGGGAGGGTCAGTACTGAGATAGCGCCGCACTGTGGGAGGGTCAGTACTGAGGGAACACCGCACTGTGGGAGGGTCAGTACTGAGGGAGTGCCGCACTGTCAGAGGGTCATGACTGAGGGAGCGCCGCACTGTCGGAGGGTCAGTACTGGGGGAGCGCTGCACTGTCAGAGGGTCAGTACTGAGGGAGCTCCGCACTGTCAGAGGGTCAGTATGTAGGGGGTGCCACACTGTCGGAGGGTCAGTACTGAGGGAGCTCCGCACTGTCAGAGGGTCAGTTCTGAAGGAGTGTCGCACTGTCAGAGTGTCAGTACGGAGGGGGTGCAGCACTGTCGGACGGTCAGTACTGAGGGAGCGCCGCACTGTCAGAGGGTCAGTACGTAGGGGGTGCCGCACTGTCGGAGGGTCAGTACTGAGGGATTGCCGCACTGTGGGAGGGTCGGTACTGAGGGAGCGCCGCACTGCCAGAGGGTCAGTACTGAGGGAGTGCAACATTGTGGGAGGGTCAGAACTGAGGGAGCGCCGCACTGTCGGAGGGTCAGTACTGAGGGAGTGCCGCACTGTGGGAGGGTCACTACTGAGGGAGCGCCGCACTGTCAGAGGGTCAGTACTGGGGGAGTGCCGCACTGTGGGAGGGTCAGTACTGAGGGAGCGCCGCACTTTCGGAGGGTCAGTACTGAGGGAGAGCTGCACTGTGGGAGGGTCACTACTGAGGGAGTGCTGCACTGTCGGAGGGTCAGTACTGGGGGAGTGCCGCACTGTGGGAGGGTCAGTACTGAGGGAGTGCTGCACTGTCGGAGGGTCAGTACTGAGGGAGTGCCGAACTGTCAGAGGGTCAGTACTGAGGGAGTGCCGCACTGTCAAAGGGTCAGTACTGAGGGAGCGCCGCACTGTGGGAGGGTCAGTACTGAGGGAGCGCCGCACTGTGGGAGGGTCAGTACTGAGGGAGTGCCGCACTGTCAAAGGGTCAGTACTGAGGGAGTGCCGCACTGTGGGAGGGTCAGTACTGAGGGAGCGCCGCACTGTGGGAGGGTCAGTACTGAGGGAGAGCTGCACTGTCAGAGGGTCAGTACTGAGGGAGTGCCGCACTGTGGGACTGTCAGTACTGAGGGAGTGCCGCACTGTCAGAGGGTCAGTACTGAAGGAGTGCTGCACTGTCAGAGGGTCAGTGTTGAGGGAGCGCCGCACTGAGGGAGGGACAGTACTGAGGGAGTGCTGCACTGTCAGAGGGTCAGTACTGAGGGAGTGCCGCACTGTCAGAGGGTCAGTACTGAGGGGGTGCTGCACTGTGGGAGGGTCAGCACTGAGGGAGTGCTGCACTGTGGGAGGGTCAGTACTGAGGGAGCGCCCCACTGTCGGAGGGTCAGTACTGAGGGAGTGCCGCACTGTCGGAGGGTCAGTACTGAGGGAGCGCCGCACTGAGGGAGGGTCAGTACTGAGGGAGCGCCCCACTGTCGGAGGGTCAGTACTGAGGGAGTGCCGCACTGTCGGAGGGTCAGTACTGAGGGAGTGCCGCACTGTCAGAGGGTCAGTACTGAGGGAGTGCCGCACTGTCAGAGGGTCAGTACTGAGGGAGCGCCGCACTGTCAGAGGGTCAGTACTGAGGGAGTGCCGCACTGTCGGAGGGTCAGTACTGAGGGAGTGCCGCACTGTCAGAGGGTCAGTACTGAGGGAGCGCCGCACTGTCAGAGGGTCAGTACGGAGGGAGTGCCGCACTGTCAGAGGGTCAGTACGGAGGGGGTGCCGCACTGTTGGAGGGTCAGTCCTGAGGGAGTGTCGCACTGTGGGAGGGTCAGTACTGAGGGAGCGCCGCACTGTCGGAGGGTCAGTACTGAGGGAGTGCCGCACTGTGGGAGGGTCAGTACTGAGGGAGCGCCGCACTGTCGGAGGGTCAGTACTGAGGGAGCGCCGCAATGTCAGTGTCAGTACTGAGGGAGTGTCGCACTGTGGGAGGGTCAGTACTGAGGGAGTGCTGCACTGTCTGAGGGTCAGTACTGAGGGAGCGCTGCACTGTCAGAGGGTCAGTACTGAGGGAGTGCCGCACTGTCGGAGGGTCAGTTCTGAGGGAGTGCCGCACTGTCAGAGGGTCAGTACTGAGGGAGCGCCGCACTGTGGTAGGGTCAGTACTGAGGGTGCACTGCACTGTGGGAGGGTCAGTACTGAGGGTGCGCTGCACTGTCGGAGGGTTAGTACTGAAGGAGTGCCGCACTGTGGGAGGGTCAGTACTGAGGGAGTGCTGCACTGTCGGAGTGTCAGAACTGAGGGAGCACCGCACTGCGGGAGGGTCAGTACTGAGGGAGTGCTGCACTGTGGGAAGGTCAGTACTGAGGGAGTGCCGCACTGCCAGAGGGTCAGTACTGAGGGAGCGCCGCACTTTCGGAGGGTCAGTACGGAGGGAGAGCTGCACTGTGGGAGGGTCACGACTGAGGCAGGGCAGCACTGTGGGAGGGTCAGTACTGAGGGAGCGCCGCACTGTGGGAGGGTCAGTACTGAGGGAGCGCCGCACTGTGGGAGGGTCAGTACTGAGGGTGCGCCGCACTGTCAGAGGGTCTGTACTGGGGGAGTGCCGCACTGTCGGAGGATCAGTGCTGAGGGAGCGCCGCCCTGCGGAAGGGTCAGTACTGAGGGAGCGCCGCACTGTGAGAGGGTCAGTTCTGAAGGAGTGTCGCAGTGTCAGAGGGTCAGTACGGAGGGGGTGCTGCACTGTCGGAGGGTCAGTACTGAGGGAGCGCCGCACTGTCAGTGTCAGTACTGAGGGAGTGCCGCACTGTCGGAGGGTCAGTTCTGAGGGAGTGCCGCACTGTCAGAGGGTCAGTACTGAGGGAGCGCCGCACTGTGGGAGGGTCAGTACTGAGGGAGTGCTGCACTGTCGGAGTGTCAGAACTGAGGGAGCACCGCACTGCGGGAGGGTCAGTACTGAGGGAGTGCTGCACTGTGGGAAGGTCAGTACTGAGGGAGTGCCGCACTGCCAGAGGGTCAGTACTGAGGGAGTGCAACTTTGTGGAAGGGTCAGTACTGAGGGAGCGCCGCACTGTGGGAGGGTCACTACTGAGGGAGGGCAGCACTGTGGGAGGGTCAGTACTGAGGGAGCGCCTCACTTTCGGAGGGTCAGTACGGAGGGAGAGCTGCACTGTGGGAGTGTCACGACTGAGGCAGGGCAGCACTGTGGGAGGGTCAGTACTGAGGGAGCGCCGCACTGTGGGAGGGTCAGTACTGAGGGAGCGCCGCACTGTGGGAGGGTCAGTACTGAGGGTGCGCCGCACTGTCAGAGGGTCTGTACTGGGGGAGTGCCGCACTGTCGGAGGATCAGTGCTGAGGGAGCGCCGCCCTGCGGAAGGGTCAGTACTGAGGGAGCGCCGCACTGTGAGAGGGTCAGTTCTGAAGGAGTGTCGCACTGTCAGAGGGTCAGTACTGGGGGGGTGCTGCACTGTCGGAGGGTCAGTACTGAGGGAGCTCCGCACTGTCAGAGGGTCAGTATGTAGGGGGTGCCACACTGTCGGAGGGTCAGTACTGAGGGAGCTCCGCACTGTCAGAGGGTCAGTTCTGAAGGAGTGTCGCACTGTCAGAGTGTCAGTACGGAGGGGGTGCAGCACTGTCGGACGGTCAGTACTGAGGGAGCGCCGCACTGTCAGAGGGTCAGTACGTAGGGGGTGCCGCACTGTCGGAGGGTCAGTTCTGAGGGAGTGCCGCACTGTCAGAGGGTCAGTACTGAGGGAGCGCCGCACTGTGGTAGGGTCAGTACTGAGGGTGCACTGCACTGTGGGAGGCTCAGTACTGAGGGTGCGCTGCACTGTCGGAGGGTTAGTACTGAGGGAGTGCCGCACTGTGGGAGGGTCAGTACTGAGGGAGCGCCGCACTGTCAGAGGGTCAGTACGTAGGGGGTGCCGCACTGTCGGAGGGTCAGTACTGAGGGATTGCCGCACTGTGGGAGGGTCGGTACTGAGGGAGCGCCGCACTGCCAGAGGGTCAGTACTGAGGGAGTGCAACATTGTGGGAGGGTCAGAACTGAGGGAGCGCCGCACTGTCGGAGTGTCAGTACTGAGGGAGTGCCGCACTGTGGGAGGGTCACTACTGAGGGAGCGCCGCACTGTCAGAGGGTCAGTACTGGGGGAGTGCCGCACTGTGGGAGGGTCAGTACTGAGGGAGCGCCGCACTTTCGGAGGGTCAGTACTGAGGGAGAGCTGCACTGTGGGAGGGTCACTACTGAGGGAGTGCTGCACTGTCCGAGGGTCAGTACTGAGGGAGCGCCGCACTGTGGGAGGGTCAGTACTGAGGGAGCGCCGCACTGTGGGAGGGTCAGTACTGAGGGAGCGCCGCACTGTGAGAGGGTCAGTTCTGAAGGAATGCTGCACTGTCAGAGGGTCAGTACGGAGGGGGTGCTGCACTGTCGGAGGGTCAGTAATGAGGGAGCTCCGCACTGTCGGAGGGTCAGTACAGAGGGAGTGCCGCACTGTCGGAGGGTCGGTACTTAGGGAGTGTCGCACTGTCGGAGGGTCAGTTCTGAGGGAGTGCCGCACTGTGGGAGGGTCAGTGCTGAGGGAGTGCCGCACTGTCGGAGGGTCGGTACTTAGGGAGTGTCGCACTGTCGGAGGGTCAGTTCTGAGGGAGTGCCGCACTGTGGGAGGGTCAGTACTGAGGGAGTGCCGCACTGTCAGAGGGTCAGTACCGAGGAAGCGCCGCACTGTCGGAGGGTCAGTACTGAGGGAGTGCCGCACTGTCAGAGGGTCAGTACTGAGGGAGTGCTGCACTGTCAGAGGGTCAGTACTGAGGGAGTGCCGCACTGTCAGAGGGTCAGTGCTGAGGGAGTGCCGCACTGTCGGAGGGTCAGTTCTGAAGGAATGTCGCACTGTCAGAGGGTCAGTACTCAGGGAGCGCCGCACTGTGGAAGGGTCAGTACTGAGGGAGTGCCGCACTGTGGGAGGGTCACTACTGAGGGAGAGCCGCACTGTCAGAGGGTCAGTACTGAGGGAGCGCCGTACTTTCGGAGGGTCAGTACTGAGGGAGCGCCGCACTGTGGGAGGGTCAGTACTGAGGGAATGCTGCTCTGTGGGAGGGTCAGTACTGAGGGAGCGCCGCACTCTGGGAGGGTCAGTACTGAGGGAGCGCCGCACTGAGGGAGGGTCAGTACTGAGGGAGCACCGCACTGCGGGAGGGTCAGTACTGAGGGAGTGCCGCCCTGCGGGAGGGTCAGTACTGAGGGAGCGCCCCACTGCCGGAGGGTCAGTCCTGAGGGGGCGCCGCACTGTGGGAGGGTCAGTACTGAGATAGCGCCGCACTGTGGGAGGGTCAGTACTGAGGGAACACCGCACTGTGGGAGGGTCAGTACTGAGGGAGTGCCGCACTGTCAGAGGGTCATGACTGAGGGAGCGCCGCACTGTCGGAGGGTCAGTACTGGGGGAGCGCTGCACTGTCAGAGGGTCAGTACTGAGGGAGCTCCGCACTGTCAGAGGGTCAGTATGTAGGGGGTGCCACACTGTCGGAGGGTCAGTACTGAGGGAGCTCCGCACTGTCAGAGGGTCAGTTCTGAAGGAGTGTCGCACTGTCAGAGTGTCAGTACGGAGGGGGTGCAGCACTGTCGGACGGTCAGTACTGAGGGAGCGCCGCACTGTCAGAGGGTCAGTACGTAGGGGGTGCCGCACTGTCGGAGGGTCAGGACTGAGGGATTGCCGCACTGTGGGAGGGTCGGTACTGAGGGAGCGCCGCACTGCCAGAGGGTCAGTACTGAGGGAGTGCAACATTGTGGGAGGGTCAGAACTGAGGGAGCGCCGCACTGTCGGAGGGTCAGTACTGAGGGAGTGCCGCACTGTGGGAGGGTCACTACTGAGGGAGCGCCGCACTGTCAGAGGGTCAGTACTGGGGGAGTGCCGCACTGTGGGAGGGTCAGTACTGAGGGAGCGCCGCACTTTCGGAGGGTCAGTACTGAGGGAGAGCTGCACTGTGGGAGGGTCACTACTGAGGGAGTGCTGCACTGTCGGAGGGTCAGTACTGGGGGAGTGCCGCACTGTGGGAGGGTCAGTACTGAGGGAGTGCTGCACTGTCGGAGGGTCAGTACTGAGGGAGTGCCGAACTGTCAGAGGGTCAGTACTGAGGGAGTGCCGCACTGTCAAAGGGTCAGTACTGAGGGAGCGCCGCACTGTGGGAGGGTCAGTACTGAGGGAGCGCCGCACTGTGGGAGGGTCAGTACTGAGGGAGTGCCGCACTGTCAAAGGGTCAGTACTGAGGGAGTGCCGCACTGTGGGAGGGTCAGTACTGAGGGAGCGCCGCACTGTGGGAGGGTCAGTACTGAGGGAGAGCTGCACTGTCAGAGGGTCAGTACTGAAGGAGTGCTGCACTGTCAGAGGGTCAGTGTTGAGGGAGCGCCGCACTGAGGGAGGGACAGTACTGAGGGAGTGCTGCACTGTCAGAGGGTCAGTACTGAGGGAGTGCCGCACTGTCAGAGGGTCAGTACTGAGGGGGGTGCCGCACTGTGGGAGGGTCAGCACTGAGGGAGTGCTGCACTGTGGGAGGGTCAGTACTGAGGGAGCGCCCCACTGTCGGAGGGTCAGTACTGAGGGAGTGCCGCACTGTCGGAGGGTCAGTACTGAGGGAGCGCCGCACTGAGGGAGGGTCAGTACTGAGGGAGCGCCCCACTGTCGGAGGGTCAGTACTGAGGGAGTGCCGCACTGTCGGAGGGTCAGTGCTGAGGGAGTGCCGCACTGTCAGAGGGTCAGTACTGAGGGAGTGCCGCACTGTCGGAGGGTCAGTACTGAGGGAGTGCCGCACTGTCAGAGGGTCAGTACTGAGGGAGCGCCGCACTGTCAGAGGGTCAGTACGGAGGGAGTGCCGCACTGTCAGAGGGTCAGTACGGAGGGGGTGCCGCACTGTTGGAGGGTCAGTCCTGAGGGAGTGTCGCACTGTGGGAGGGTCAGTACTGAGGGAGCGCCGCACTGTCGGAGGGTCAGTACTGAGGGAGTGCCGCACTGTGGGAGGGTCAGTACTGAGGGAGCGCCGCACTGTCGGAGGGACAGTACTGAGGGAGCGCCGCAATGTCAGTGTCAGTACTGAGGGAGTGTCGCACTGTGGGAGGGTCAGTACTGAGGGAGTGCTGCACTGTCTGAGGGTCAGTACTGAGGGAGCGCTGCACTGTCAGAGGGTCACTACTGAGGGAGTGCCGCACTGTCGGAGGGTCAGTTCTGAGGGAGTGCCGCACTGTCAGAGGGTCAGTACTGAGGGAGCGCCGCACTGTGGTAGGGTCAGTACTGAGGGTGCACTGCACTGTGGGAGGCTCAGTACTGAGGGTGCGCTGCACTGTCGGAGGGTTAGTACTGAGGGAGTGCCGCACTGTGGGAGGGTCAGTACTGAGGGAGCGCCGCACTGTGGGAGGGTCAGTACTGAGGGAGCGCCGCACTGTGGGAGGGTCAGTACTGAGGGAGTGCCACACTGTGGGAGGGTCAGTACTGAGGGAGTGCCGCACTGTGGGAGGGTCAGTACTGAGGGAGTGCCACACTGTGGGAGGGTCAGTACTGAGGGAGTGCCGCACTGTCAGAGGGTCAGTACTGAGGGAGTGCTGCACTGTCAGAGGGTCAGTACTGAGGGAGTGCCGCACTGCGGGAGGGTCAGTACTGAGGGAGTGCTGCACTGTGGGAAGGTCAGTACTGAGGGAGTGCCGCACTGCCAGAGGGTCAGTACTGAGGGAGTGCAACTTTGTGGAAGGGTCAGTACTGAGGGAGCGCCGCACTGTCGGAGGGTCAGTACTGAGGGAGTGCCGCACTGTGGGAGGGTCACTACTGAGGGAGGGCAGCACTGTGGGAGGATCAGTACTGAGGGAGCGCCGCACTTTCGGAGGGTCAGTACGGAGGGAGAGCTGCACTGTGGGAGGGTCACGACTGAGGCAGGGCAGCACTGTGGGAGGGTCAGTACTGAGGGAGCGCCGCACTGTGGGAGGGTCAGTACTGAGGGAGCGCCGCACTGTGGGAGGGTCAGTACTGAGGGTGCGCCGCACTGTCAGAGGGTCTGTACTGGGGGAGTGCTGCACTGTCGGAGGATCAGTGCTGAGGGAGCGCCGCCCTGCGGAAGGGTCAGTACTGAGGGAGCGCCGCACTGTGAGAGGGTCAGTTCTGAAGGAGTGTCGCACTGTCAGAGGGTCAGTACGGAGGGAGCGCCGCACTGTGGGAGGGTCAGTACTGAGGGAGCGCCGCACTGTCAGTGTCAGTACTGAGGGAGTGCCGCACTGTCGGAGGGTCAGTTCTGAGGGAGTGCCGCACTGTCAGAGGGTCAGTACTGAGGGAGCGCCGCACTGTGGGAGGGTCAGTACTGAGGGTGCACTGCACTGTGGGAGGGTCAGTACTGAGGGTGCGCTGCACTGTCGGAGGGTTTGTACTGAAGGAGTGCCGCACTGTGGGAGGGTCAGTACTGAGGGAGTGCCACACTGTGGGAGGGTCAGTACTGAGGGAGCGCCGCACTGTGGGAGGGTCAGTACTGAGGGAGTGCTGCACTGTGGGAAGGTCAGTACTGAGGGAGTGCCGCACTGTGGGAGGGTCAGTACTGAGGGAGTGCCGCACTGCCATAGGGTCAGTACTGAGGGAGTGCAACTTTGTGGAAGGGTCAGTACTGAGGGAGCGCCGCACTGTCGGAGGGTCAGTACTGAGGGAGTGCCGCACTGTGGGAGGGTCACTACTGAGGGAGGGCAGCACTGTGGGAGGGTCAGTACTGAGGGAGCGCCTCACTTTCGGAGGGTCAGTACGGAGGGAGAGCTGCACTGTGGGAGGGTCACGACTGAGGCAGGGCAGCACTGTGGGAGGGTCAGTACTGAGGGAGCGCCGCACTGTGGGAGGGTCAGTACTGAGGGAGCGCCGCACTGTGGGAGGGTTAGTACTGAGGGTGCGCCGCACTGTCAGAGGGTCTGTACTGGGGCAGTGCCGCACTGTCGGAGGATCAGTGCTGAGGGAGCGCCGCCCTGCGGAAGGGTCAGTACTGAGGGAGCGCCGCACTGTGAGAGGGTCAGTTCTGAAGGAGTGTCGCACTGTCAGAGGGTCAGTACTGGGGGGGTGCTGCACTGTCGGAGGTTCAGTACTGAGGGAGCTCCGCACTGTCAGAGGGTCAGTATGTAGGGGGTGCCACACTGTCGGAGGGTCAGTACTGAGGGAGCTCCGCACTGTCAGAGGGTCAGTTCTGAAGGAGTGTCGCACTGTCAGAGTGTCAGTACGGAGGGGGTGCAGCACTGTCGGACGGTCAGTACTGAGGGAGCGCCGCACTGTCAGAGGGTCAGTACGTAGGGGGTGCCGCACTGTCGGAGGGTCAGTACTGAGGGATTGCCGCACTGTGGGAGGGTCGGTACTGAGGGAGCGCCGCACTGCCAGAGGGTCAGTACTGAGGGAGTGCAACATTGTGGGAGGGTCAGAACTGAGGGAGCGCCGCACTGTCGGAGGGTCAGTACTGAGGGAGTGCCGCACTGTGGGAGGGTCACTACTGAGGGAGCGCCGCACTGTCAGAGGGTCAGTACTGGGGGAGTGCCGCACTGTGGGAGGGTCAGTACTGAGGGAGCGCCGCACTTTCGGAGGGTCAGTACTGAGGGAGAGCTGCACTGTGGGAGGGTCACTACTGAGGGAGTGCTGCACTGTCGGAGGGTCAGTACTGGGGGAGTGCCGCACTGTGGGAGGGTCAGTACTGAGGGAGTGCTGCACTGTCGGAGGGTCAGTACTGAGGGAGTGCCGAACTGTCAGAGGGTCAGTACTGAGGGAGTGCCGCACTGTCAAAGGGTCAGTACTGAGGGAGCGCCGCACTGTGGGAGGGTCAGTACTGAGGGAGCGCCGCACTGTGGGAGGGTCAGTACTGAGGGAGTGCCGCACTGTCAAAGGGTCAGTACTGAGGGAGTGCCGCACTGTGGGAGGGTCAGTACTGAGGGAGCGCCGCACTGTGGGAGGGTCAGTACTGAGGGAGAGCTGCACTGTCAGAGGGTCAGTACTGAGGGAGTGCCGCACTGTGGGACTGTCAGTACTGAGGGAGTGCCGCACTGTCAGAGGGTCAGTACTGAAGGAGTGCTGCACTGTCAGAGGGTCAGTGTTGAGGGAGCGCCGCACTGAGGGAGGGACAGTACTGAGGGAGTGCTGCACTGTCAGAGGGTCAGTACTGAGGGAGTGCCGCACTGTCAGAGGGTCAGTACTGAGGGGGTGCCGCACTGTGGGAGGGTCAGCACTGAGGGAGTGCTGCACTGTGGGAGGGTCAGTACTGAGGGAGCGCCCCACTGTCGGAGGGTCAGTACTGAGGGAGCGCCGCACTGAGGGAGGGTCAGTACTGAGGGAGCGCCCCACTGTCGGAGGGTCAGTACTGAGGGAGTGCCGCACTGTCGGAGGGTCAGTACTGAGGGAGTGCCGCACTGTCAGAGGGTCAGTACTGAGGGAGTGCCGCACTGTCGGAGGGTCAGTACTGAGGGAGTGCCGCACTGTCAGAGGGTCAGTACTGAGGGAGCGCCGCACTGTCAGAGGGTCAGTACGGAGGGAGTGCCGCACTGTCAGAGGGTCAGTACGGAGGGGGTGCCGCACTGTTGGAGGGTCAGTCCTGAGGGAGTGTCGCACTGTGGGAGGGTCAGTACTGAGGGAGCGCCGCACTGTCGGAGGGTCAGTACTGAGGGAGTGCCGCACTGTGGGAGGGTCAGTACTGAGGGAGCGCCGCACTGTCGGAGGGTCAGTACTGAGGGAGCGCCGCAATGTCAGTGTCAGTACTGAGGGAGTGTCGCACTGTGGGAGGGTCAGTACTGAGGGAGTGCTGCACTGTCTGAGGGTCAGTACTGAGGGAGCGCTGCACTGTCAGAGGGTCAGTACTGAGGGAGTGCCGCACTGTCGGAGGGTCAGTTCTGAGGGAGTGCCGCACTGTCAGAGGGTCAGTACTGAGGGAGCGCCGCACTGTGGTAGGGTCAGTACTGAGGGTGCACTGCACTGTGGGAGGGTCAGTACTGAGGGTGCGCTGCACTGTCGGAGGGTTAGTACTGAGGGAGTGCCGCACTGTGGGAGGGTCAGTACTGAGGGAGTGCCACACTGTGGGAGGGTCAGTACTGAGGGAGTGCTGCACTGTCGGAGTGTCAGAACTGAGGGAGCACCGCACTGCGGGAGGGTCAGTACTGAGGGAGTGCTGCACTGTGGGAAGGTCAGTACTGAGGGAGTGCCGCACTGCCAGAGGGTCAGTACTGAGGGAGTGCAACTTTGTGGAAGGGTCAGTACTGAGGGAGCGCCGCACTGTCGGAGGGTCAGTACTGAGGGAGTGCCGCACTGTGGGAGGGTCACTACTGAGGGAGGGCAGCACTGTGGGAGGGTCAGTACTGAGGGAGCGCCGCACTTTCGGAGGGTCAGTACGGAGGGAGAGCTGCACTGTGGGAGGGTCACGACTGAGGCAGGGCAGCACTGTGGGAGGGTCAGTACTGAGGGAGCGCCGCACTGTGGGAGGGTCAGTACTGAGGGAGCGCCGCACTGTGGGAGGGTCAGTACTGAGGGTGCGCCGCACTGTCAGAGGGTCTGTACTGGGGGAGTGCCGCACTGTCGGAGGATCAGTGCTGAGGGAGCGCCGCCCTGCGGAAGGGTCAGTACTGAGGGAGCGCCGCACTGTGAGAGGGTCAGTTCTGAAGGAGTGTCGCACTGTCAGAGGGTCAGTACGGAGGGGGTGCTGCACTGTCGGAGGGTCAGTACTGAGGGAGCGCCGCACTGTCAGTGTCAGTACTGAGGGAGTGCCGCACTGTCGGAGGGTCAGTTCTGAGGGAGTGCCGCACTGTCAGAGGGTCAGTACTGAGGGAGCGCCGCACTGTGGGAGGGTCAGTACTGAGGGTGCACTGCACTGTGGGAGGGTCAGTACTGAGGGTGCGCTGCACTGTGGGAGGGTCAGTACTGAGGGAGTGCCACACTGTGGGAGGGTCAGTACTGAGGGAGTGCTGCACTGTCGGAGTGTCAGAACTGAGGGAGCACCGCACTGCGGGAGGGTCAGTACTGAGGGAGTGCTGCACTGTGGGAAGGCCAGTACTGAGGGAGTGCCGCACTGCCAGAGGGTCAGTACTGAGGGAGTGCAACTTTGTGGAAGGGTCAGTACTGAGGGAGCGCCGCACTGTCGGAGGGTCAGTACTGAGGGAGTGCCGCACGGTGGGAGGGTCACTACTGAGGGAGGGCAGCACTGTGGGAGGGTCAGTACTGAGGGAGCGCCTCACTTTCGGAGGGTCAGTACGGAGGGAGAGCTGCACTGTGGGAGGGTCACGACTGAGGCAGGGCAGCACTGTGGGAGGGTCAGTACTGAGGGAGCGCCGCACTGTGGGAGGGTCAGTACTGAGGGAGCGCCGCACTGTGGGAGGGTCAGTACTGAGGGTGCGCCGCACTGTCAGAGGGTCTGTACTGGGGGAGTGCCGCACTGTCGGAGGATCAGTGCTGAGGGAGCGCCGCCCTGCGGAAGGGTCAGTACTGAGGGAGCGCCGCACTGTGAGAGGGTCAGTTCTGAAGGAGTGTCGCACTGTCAGAGGGTCAGTACGGAGGGGGTGCTGCACTGTCGGAGGGTCAGTACTGAGGGAGCGCCGCACTGTCAGTGTCAGTACTGAGGGAGTGCCGCACTGTCGGAGGGTCAGTTCTGAGGGAGTGCCGCACTGTCAGAGGGTCAGTACTGAGGGAGTGCCACACTGTGGGAGGGTCAGTACTGAGGGAGTGCTGCACTGTCGGAGTGTCAGAACTGAGGGAGCACCGCACTGCGGGAGGGTCAGTACTGAGGGAGTGCTGCACTGTGGGAAGGTCAGTACTGAGGGAGTGCCGCACTGCCAGAGGGTCACTACTGAGGGAGGGCAGCACTGTGGGAGGGTCAGTACTGAGGGAGCGCCGCACTTTCGGAGGGTCAGTACGGAGGGAGAGCTGCACTGTGGGAGGGTCACGACTGAGGCAGGGCAGCACTGTGGGAGGGTCAGTACTGAGGGAGCGCCGCACTGTGGGAGGGTCAGTAATGAGGGAGCGCCGCACTGTGGGAGGGTCAGTACTGAGGGTGCGCCGCACTGTCAGAGGGTCAGTACTGGGTGAGTGCCGCACTGTCGGAGGATCAGTGCTGAGGGAGCGCCGCCCTGCGGAAGGGTCAGTACTGAGGGAGCGCCGCACTGTGAGAGGGTCAGTTCTGAAGGAGTGTCGCACTGTCAGAGGGTCAGTACGGAGGGGGTGCTGCACTGTCGGAGGGTCAGTAATGAGGGAGCTCCGCACTGTCGGAGGGTCAGCACAGAGGGAGTGCCGCACTGTCGGACGGTCAGTTCTGAGGGAGTGCCGCACTGTGGGAGGGTCAGTGCTGAGGGAGTGCCGCACTGTCGGAGGGTCAATACTGAGGCGTGCCGCACTGTCAGAGGGTCAGTACCGAGGAAGTGCCGCACTGTCGGAGGGTCAGTGCTGAGGGAGCGCCGCACTGTCAGAGGGTCAGTGCTGAGGGAGTGCCGCACTGTCGGAGGGTCAGTTCTGAAGGAATGTCGCACTGTCAGAGGGTCAGTACGTAGTGGGTGCCGCACTGTCAGAGGGTCAGTATTGAGGGAGTGCCGCACTGTGGGAGGGTCAGTACTGAGGGAACGCCGCACTGTGGGTGGGTCAGTGCTGAGGAGTGTCGCACCGTCGGAGGGTCAGTACAGAGGGAGCGCCGCACTGTGGGAGGGTCAGTACTGAGGGAATGCTGCTCTGTGGGAGGGTCAGTACTGAGGGAGTGCCGCCCTGCGGGAGCGTCAGTACTGAGGGAGCGATGCACTGTGGGAGGGTCAGTACTGAGGGAACACCGCACTGTGGGAGGGTCATGACTGAGGGAGCGCCGCACTGTCAGAGGGTCAGTACTGAGGGAGTGCCGCACCGTCGGAGGGTCAGTACTGAGGGAGCTCCGCACTGTCGGAGGGTCAATACTGAGGGAGCTCCGCACTGTCGGAAGGTCAGTACTGAGGGAGCGCCGCACTGTCAGAGGGTCAGTACGTAGGGGGTGCCGCACTGTCGGACGGTCAGTACTGAGGGTGCGCCGCACTGTCAGAGGGTCAGTACGTAGGGGGTGCCGCACTGTCGGAGGGTCGGTACTGAGGGATTGCCGCACTGTCAGAGGGTCAGTACTGAGGGAGCTCCGCACTGTCAAAGGGTCAGTACTGAGGGAGTGTCGCACTGTGGGAGGGTCAGTACTGAGGGAGTGCCGCACTGTGGGAGGGTCAGTACTGAGGGAGCGCCGCACTGTGGGAGGGTCAGTACTGAGGGAGTGCCGCACTGTCAGAGGGTCAGTACTGAGGGAGTGCCGCACTGTCAAAGGGTCATTCCTGAGGGAGTGTCGCACTGTGGGAGGGTCAGTACTGAGGGAGCACCGCACTGTGGGAGGGTCAGTACTGAGGGAGTGCCGCACTGTCAAAGGGTCAGTACTGAGGGAGTGTCGCACTGTGGGAGGGTCAGTACTGAGGGAGCACCGCACTGTGGGAGGGTCAGTACCGAGGGAGCGCCGCACTGTGGGAGGGTCAGTACTGAGGGAGTGCCGCACTGTCAGAGGGTCAGTACTGAGGGAGTGCCGCACTGTCATAGGGTCAGTACTGAGGGAGTGCCGCACTTTCAAAGGGTCAGTACTGAGGGAGTGCCGCACTGTCAGAGGGTCAGTACTGAGGGAGTGCCGCACTGTCAGAGGGTCAGTACTGAGGGAGCGCCGCACTGTCAGAGGGTCAGTGCTGAGGGAGTGCCGCACTGTCAGAGGGTCAGTACTGAGGGAGCGCCGCACTGTCAGAGGGTCAGTACTGAGGGAGTGCAGCACTGTCAGAGGGTCAGTACTGAGGGAGCGCCGCACTGTCAGAGGGTCAGTACTGAGGGAGTGCCGCACTGTCAGAGGGTCAGTACTGAGGGAGTGCCGCACTGTCAGAGGGTCAGTACTGAGGGAGTGCCGCACTGTCAGAGGGTCAGTACTGAAGGAGTGCCGCACTGTCAGAGGGTCAGTTCTGAAGGAGTGCCGCACTGTCGGAGGATCAGTACTGAGGGAGCACCACACTGTGAGAGGGTCGGTACTGAGTGAGCGACGCACTATCGGATGATCAGTACTGAGTGAGCGACGCACTATCGGAGGGTCAGTACTGAGGGAGCCGCACTGTGGGAGGGTCAGTACTGAGGGAGTGCCGCACTGTCAGAGGGTCAGTACTGAGGGAGCGCCGCACTATCGGAGGGCTAGAACTGAGGGAGCGCCGCACTGTCAGAGGGTCAGTACTGAGGGAGTGCCGCACTGTCAGAGGGTCAGTACTGAGGGAGCGCCGCACTGTCGGAGGGTCAGTACTGAGGGAGCGCCGCACTGTGGGAGGGTCAGTACTGAGGGAGCGCCGCACTGTCGGAGGGTCAGTGCTGAGGGAGCGCCGCACTGTGGGAGGGTCAGTACTGAGGGAGTGCCGCACTGTCAGAGGGTCAGTACTGAGGGAGCTCCGCACTGTTGGAGGGTCAGTACTGAGGGAGTGCCGCACTGTCGGAGGGTCAGTACTGAGGGAGTGCCGCACTGTCAGAGGGTCAGTACTGAGGGAGCACCGCACTGTGGGAGGGTCAGTACTGAGGGAGCGCCGCTCTGTGGGAGGGTCAGTACTGAGGGAGCTCCGCACTGTTGGAGGGTCAGTTCTGAGGGAGTGCGGCACTGTCGGAGGGTCAGTACTGAGGGAGTGTCGCACTGTCGGAGGGTCAGTACTGAGGGAGCGCTGCACTGTTGGAGGGTCAGTTCTGAGGGAGTGCGGCACTGTCAGAGGGTCAGTGCTGAGGGAACGCCTCACTGTGGGAGTGTCAGTACTGAGGGAGCGCCGCACTGTCGGAGGGTCAGTTCTGAGGGATTGCCGCACTGTGGGAGGGTCAGTACTGAGGGAGTGCCGCACTGTCGGAGGGTCAGTACCGAGGGGGCGCCGCACTGTGGGAGGGTCAGTACTGAGGGAGCGCCGCACTGTCGGAGGGTCAGTACCGAGGGGGCGCCGCACTGTGGGAGGGTCAGTACTGAGGGAGTGCCGCACTGTGGGAGGGTCAGTACTGGGGGAAAGCTGCTCTGTGGGAGGGTCAGTACTGAGGGAGCGTCCCACTGTCGGAGTCTCAGTACTGAGGGAGCGCCGCACTGTCGGAGGGCCAGTACTGAGGGAGTGCCGCACTGTCAGAGGGTCAGTACTGAGGGAGTGCCGCACTGTTGGAGGGTCAGTTCTGAAGGAGTGCCGCACTGTCAGAGGGTCAGTACTGAGGGAGTGCTGCACTGTGGCAGGGTCAGTACTGAGGGGGTGCCGCACTGTCGGAGGGTCAGTTCTGAAGGAGTGCCGCACTGTCAGAGGGTCAGTACTGAGGGAGTGCTGCACTGTGGCAGGGTCAGTACTGAGGGAGCGCCGCACTGTCAGAGGGTCAGTACTGAGGGAGTCCCGCACTGTCAGAGGGTCAGTACTGAGGGAGTGCTGCACTGTCCGAGGCTCAGTACGTAGGGGGTGCCGCACTGTCAGAGGGTCAGTACTGAGGGAGTGCAGCACTGTCAGAGGGTCAGTGCTGAGGGAGCGCCGCACTGTCGGAGGGTCAGTACTGAGGAAGCGCCGCACTGTGGGAGGGTCAGTACTGAGGGAGTGCCGCACTGTCAGAGGGTCAGTACTGAGGGAGTGCCGCACTGTCAAAGGGTCAGTACTGAGGGAGTGTCGCACTGTGGGAGGGTCAGTACTGAGGGAGCACCGCACTGTGGGAGGGTCAGTACTGAGGGAGTGCCGCACTGTCAAAGGGTCAGTACTGAGGGAGTGTCGCACTGTGGGAGGGTCAGTACTGAGGGAGCACCGCACTGTGGGAGGGTCAGTACCGAGGGAGCGCCGCACTGTGGGAGGGTCAGTACTGAGGGAGTGCCGCACTGTCAGAGGGTCAGTACTGAGGGAGTGCCGCACTGTCATAGGGTCAGTACTGAGGGAGTGCCGCACTTTCAAAGGGTCAGTACTGAGGGAGTGCCGCACTGTCAGAGGGTCAGTACTGAGGGAGTGCCGCACTGTCAGAGGGTCAGTACTGAGGGAGCGCCGCACTGTCAGAGGGTCAGTGCTGAGGGAGTGCCGCACTGTCAGAGGGTCAGTACTGAGGGAGCGCCGCACTGTCAGAGGGTCAGTACTGAGGGAGTGCTGCACTGTCAGAGGGTCAGTACTGAGGGAGCGCCGCACTGTCAGAGGGTCAGTACTGAGGGAGTGCCGCACTGTCAGAGGGTCAGTACTGAGGGAGTGCCGCACTGTCAGAGGGTCAGTACTGAGGGAGTGCCGCACTGTCAGAGGGTCAGTACTGAAGGAGTGCCGCACTGTCAGAGGGTCAGTTCTGAAGGAGTGCCGCACTGTCGGAGGATCAGTACTGAGGGAGCACCGCACTGTGAGAGGGTCAGTACTGAGTGAGCGACGCACTATCGGATGATCAGTACTGAGTGAGCGACGCACTATCGGAGGGTCAGTACTGAGGGAGCCGCACTGTGGGAGGGTCAGTACTGAGGGAGCGCCGCACTGTCAGAGGGTCAGTACTGAGGGAGCGCCGCACTATCGGAGGGCTAGAACTGAGGGAGCGCCGCACTGTCAGAGGGTCAGTACTGAGGGAGTGCCGCACTGTCAGAGGGTCAGTACTGAGGGAGCGCCGCACTGTCGGAGGGTCAGTACTGAGGGAGCGCCGCACTGTGGGAGGGTCAGTACTGAGGGAGTGCCGCACTGTCAGTGGGTCAGTGCTGAGGGAGTGCTGCACTGTCAGTGGGTCAGTGCTGAGGGAGTGCCGCACTGTGGGAGGGTCAGTGCTGAGGGAGCGCCGCACTGTCGGAGGGTCAGTACAGAAGGAATGCTGCTCTGTGGGAGGGTCAGTACTGAGGGAGTGCCGCACTGTCGGAGGGTCAGTGCTGAGGGAGCGCCGCACTGTGGGAGGGTCAGTACTGAGGGAGTGCCGCACTGCCGGAGGGTCAGTACTGAGGGAGCTCCGCACTGTTGGAGGGTCAGTACTGAGGGAGTGCCGCACTGTCGGAGGGTCAGTACTGAGGGAGTGCCGCACTGTCAGAGGGTCAGTACTGAGGGAGCACCGCACTGTGGGAGGGTCAGTACTGAGGGAGCGCCGCTCTGTGGGAGGGTCAGTACTGAGGGAGCTCCGCACTGTTGGAGGGTCAGTTCTGAGGGAGTGCGGCACTGTCGGAGGGTCAGTACTGAGGGAGTGTCGCACTGTCGGAGGGTCAGTACTGAGGGAGCGCTGCACTGTTGGAGGGTCAGTTCTGAGGGAGTGCGGCACTGTCAGAGGGTCAGTGCTGAGGGAACGCCTCACTGTGGGAGTGTCAGTACTGAGGGAGCGCCGCACTGTCGGAGGGTCAGTTCTGAGGGATTGCCGCACTGTGGGAGGGTCAGTACTGAGGGAGTGCCGCACTGTCGGAGGGTCAGTACCGAGGGGGCGCCGCACTGTGGGAGGGTCAGTACTGAGGGAGCGCCGCACTGTCGGAGGGTCAGTACCGAGGGGGCGCCGCACTGTGGGAGGGTCAGTACTGAGGGAGTGCCGCACTGTGGGAGGGTCAGTACTGGGGGAAAGCTGCTCTGTGGGAGGGTCAGTACTGAGGGAGCGTCCCACTGTCGGAGTCTCAGTACTGAGGGAGCGCCGCACTGTCGGAGGGCCAGTACTGAGGGAGTGCCGCACTGTCAGAGGGTCAGTACTGAGGGAGTGCCGCACTGTTGGAGGGTCAGTTCTGAAGGAGTGCCGCACTGTCAGAGGGTCAGTACTGAGGGAGTGCTGCACTGTGGCAGGGTCAGTACTGAGGGGGTGCCGCACTGTCGGAGGGTCAGTTCTGAAGGAGTGCCGCACTGTCAGAGGGTCAGTACTGAGGGAGTGCTGCACTGTGGCAGGGTCAGTACTGAGGGAGCGCCGCACTGTCAGAGGGTCAGTACTGAGGGAGTCCCGCACTGTCAGAGGGTCAGTACTGAGGGAGTGCTGCACTGTCCGAGGCTCAGTACGTAGGGGGTGCCGCACTGTCAGAGGGTCAGTACTGAGGGAGTGCAGCACTGTCAGAGGGTCAGTGCTGAGGGAGCGCCGCACTGTCGGAGGGTCAGTACTGAGGAAGCGCCGCACTGTCAGAGGCTCAGTACTGAGGGAGCGCCGCACTTTCGGAGGGTCAGTACAGAGGGAGTGCCGCACTGTCAGAGGGTCAGTACTGAGGGAGTGCCGCACTGTGGGAGGGTCAGTACTGAGGGAGCGCCGCACTTTCGGAGGGTCAGTACTGAGGAAGCGCCGCACAGTCAGAGGCTCAGTACTGAGGGAGCGCCGCACTTTCGGAGGGTCAGTACAGAGGGAGTGCCGCACTGTCAGAGGGACAGTACTGAGGGAGTGCCGCACTGTCAGAGGGTCAGTACTGAGGGAGCGCCGCACTGTCAGAGGTTCAGTACTGAGGGACTGCTGCACTGTCAGAGGGTCAGTACTGAGGGAGCTCCGCACTGTCGGAGGGTCAGTACTGAGGGAGTGCTGCACTGTCAGAGGGTCAGTACTGAGGGAGTGCTGCACTGTCAGAGGGTCAGTACTGAGGGAGTGCCGCACTGTGGGAGGGTCAGTACTGAGGGAGTGCCGCACTGTCAGAGGGTCAGTACTGAGGGAGCTCCGCACTGTCGGAGGGTCAGTACTGAGGGAGTGCTGCACTGTCAGAGGGTCAGTACTGAGGGAGCGCCGCACTGTGGGAGGGTCAGTACTGAGGGAGTGCTGCACTGTCAGAGGGTCAGTACTGAGGGAGTGCCGCACTGTCAGAGGGTCAGTACTGAGGGGGTGCCGCACTGTGGGAGGGTCAGTACTGTGGGAGCGCCGCACGGTAGGAGGGTCAGTACTGGGGGAGCACCGCACTGTGGGGTGGTCAGTACTGAGGGAGTGCCGCACTGTCAGAGGGTCAGTACTGATGGAGTGCCGCACTGTGGGAGGGTCAGTACTGAGGGAGTGCTGCACTGTGGGAGGGTCAGTACTGAGGGAGCACTGCACTGTGGGAGGGTCAGTACTGAGGGAGCACCGCAATGTCGGAGGGTCAGTACTGAGCGAGCGCCGCATTGTCGGAGGGTCAGTACTGAGGGAGCACCGCTCTGTCAGAGGGTCAGTACTGAGGGAGCGCCGCACCGTCAGAGGGTCAGTACTGAGGGAGTGCCGCACTGTCAGAGGGTCAGTACTGAGGGAGTGCCGCACTGTCGCAGGGTCAGTACTGAGGGTGCGCCGCACTGTGGGAAAGTCAGTACTGAGGGAGTGCCGCACTGTCAGAGGGTCAGTTCTGAGGGATCGCCGCACTGTCAGAGGGTCAGTACTGAGATAGTGCCACACTGTCAGAGGGTCAGTACTGAGGGAGTGCTGCACTGTCAGGGCCAGTACTGTTGGAGTGTCGCGCTGTCAGAGGGTCAGTACTGAGGGAGCGCCACACTGTCAGAGGGTCAGTACCGAGGAAGCGCCGCACTGTCGTAGGGTCAGTACCGAGGGAGCACCGCACTGTGGGAGGGTCAGTACTGAGGGAGTGCCGCACTGTCAGAGGGTCAGTACCGAGGGAGCGCCCCTCTGTGGGAGGGTCAGTACTGAGAGAGTGCTGCACTGTCAGAGAGTCAGCACTGAGGGAGTGCCGCACTGTCGGAGGGTCAGTACTGAGGGAGCTCCGCACTGTTGGAGGGTCAGTTCTGAGGGAGTGCGGCACTGTCGGAGGGTCAGTACTGAGGGAGTGTCGCACTGTCGGAGGGTCAGTACTGAGGGAGCTCCGCACTGTTGGAGGGTCAGTTCTGAGGGAGTGCGGCACTGTCAGAGGGTCAGTGCTGAGGGAACGCCTCACTTTGGGAGTGTCAGTACTGAAAGAGTGCCGCACTGTCAGAGGGTCAGTTCCGAGGAAGCGCCGCACTGTCGGAGGGTCAGTTCTGAGGGATTGCCGCACTGTGGGAGGGTCAGTACTGAGGGAGTGCCGCACTGTCGGAGGGTCAGTACCGAGGGGGCGCCGCACTGTGGGAAGGTCAGTACTGAGGGAGTGCCGCACTGTGGGAGGGTCAGTACTGAGGGAGTGCCGCACTGTGGGAGGGTCAGTACTGGGGGAAAGCTGCTCTGTGGGAGGGTCAGTACTGAGGGAATGCCGCCCTGCGGGAGGGTCAGTACTGAGGGAGCGTCCCACTGTCGGAGTGTCAGTACTGAGGGAGCGCCGCACTGTCGGAGGGCCAGTACTGAGGGAGTGCCGCACTGTCAGAGGGTCAGGACTGAGGAAGTGCCGCACTGTCGGAGGGTCAGTTCTGAAGGAGTGCCGCACTGTCAGAGGGTCAGGACTGAGGGTGCGCCGCACTGTCGGAGGGTCAGTACTGAGGGAGCGCCGCACTGTCAGAGAGTCAGTACTGAGGGAGTGCTGCACTGTCAGAGGCTCAGTACGTAGGGGGTGCCGCACTGTCAGAGGGTCAGTACTGAGGGAGCGCCGCACTGTCAGAGGGTCAGTACTGAGGGAGCGCCGCACTGTCAGAGGGTCAGTACTGAGGAAGCGCCGCACTGTCAGAGGGTCAGTACTGAGGGAGCGCCGCACTGTCAGAGGGTCAGTACTGAGGGAGCGCCGCACAGTCAGAGGGTCAGTACGTAGGGGGTGCCGCACTGTCGGAGTGTCAGTACTGAGGGAGCGCCGTACTGTCAGAGGGTCAGTACTGAGGAAGAGCCGCACTGTCGGAGGGTCAGTACGTAGGGGGTGCCGCACTGTCGGAGGGTCAGTACTGAGGGAGCGCCGCACTGTCAGAGGGTCAGTACGTAGGGGGTGCCGCACTGTCGGAGGGTCAGTACTGAGGGAGCTCCGCACTGTTGGAGGGTCAGTTCTGAGGGAGTGCCGCACAGTTGGAGGGTCAGTACTGAGGGAGCGCCGCACAGTCAGAGGGTCAGTACGTAGGGGGTGCCGCACTGTCGGAGGGTCAGTACTGAGGGAGCGCCGCACTGTCAGAGGGTCAGTACGTAGGGGGTGCCGCACTGTCGGAGGGTCAGTTCTGAGGGAGTGCCGCACTGTCGGAGGGTCAGTACTGAGGGAGTGTCGCACTGTCGGAGGGTCAGTTCTGAGGGAGTGCCTCACTGTCGGAGGGTCAGTACTGAGGGAGTGCCGCACTGTGGGAGGGTCAGTACTGAGGGAATGCCGCCCTGCGGGAGGGTCAGTACTGAGGGAGCGTCCCACCGTCAGAGGGCCAGTACTGAGGGAGTGCCGCACTGTCAGAGGGTCAGTACTGAGGGAGTTCCGCACTGTCAGAGGGTCAGTTCTGAAGGAGTGCCGCACTGTCAGAGGGTCAGTACGTAGGGGGTGCCGCACTGTCAGAGGGTCAGTACTGAGGGAGTGCCGCACTGTCGGAGGGTCAGTTCTGAAGGAGTGCCGCACTGTCAGAGACTCAGTACGTAGGGGGTGCCGCACTGTCAGAGGGTCAGTACTGAGGGAGCGCCGCACTGTGGGAGGGTCAGTACTGAGGGAGAGCGGCACTGTCGGAGGGTCAGTACCGAGGGAGCGCCGCACTGTCAGAGGGTCAGTACTGAGGGAGTGCCGCACTGTGGGAGGGTCAGTGCTGAGGGAACGCCGCACTGTGGGAGTGTCAGTACTGAGGGAGCGCCGCACTGTCAGAGGGTCAGTACTGAGGGAGCGCCGCACTGTCAGAGGGTCAGTACTGAGGAAGCGCCGCACTGTGGGAGGGTCTGTCCTGAGGGAGCGCCGCACTGTCGGAGGGTCAGTACTGAGGAAGCGCCGCACTGTGGGAGGGTCAGTCCTGAGGAGTGCAGCACTGTCGAAGGGTCAGTACTGAGGGAGCTCCGCACTGTGGGAGGGTCAGTACTGAGGGAGTGCCGCACTGTCAGGGGATCAGTACTGAGGGAGTGCTGCACTGTCAGAGGGTCAGTACTGAGGGAGTGCCGCACTGTGGGAGGGTCAGTACTGAGGGAGCGCCGCACTGTGGGAGGTTCAGTACTGAGGGAGTGCTGCACTGTCAGAGGGTCAGGACTGAGGAAGCGCCGCACTGTCGGAGGGTCAGTACTGAGGGAGTGTCGCACTGTGGGATGGTCAGTACTGAGGGAGCTCCTCACTGTCAGAGGGTCAGTACTGACGGAGCTCCGCACTGTCGGAGGGTCAGTACTGAGGGAGCGCCGCACTGTCAGAGGGTCAGTACTGAGGGAGTGCCACATTGTCAGATGGTCAGTACTGAGGGAGTGCTGCACCGTCGGAGGGTCAGTACTGAGGGAGTGCCGCACTGTCAAAGATTCTGTACTGAGGGAGCTCCGCACTGTGGGAGGGTCAGTACTGAGGGAGCACCGCACTGTGGGAGGGTCAGTACTGAGGGAGTGCCGTACTGTGGGAGGGTCAGTACTGACGGAGCTCCGCACTGTCGGAGGGTCAGTACTGAGGGAGCGCCGCACTGTCAGAGGGTCAGTACTGAGGGAGCGCCGCACTGTCAGAGGGTCAGCACTGAGGGAGCGCCGCACTGTCAGAGGGTCAGTACTGAGGGAGCGCCGCACTGTCAGAGGGTCAGTACAGAGGGAGCTCCGCACTGTCAGAGAGTCAGTACTGAGGGAGCGCCGCACTGTCAGAGGGTCAGCACTGAGGGAGCGCCGCACTGTCAGAGGGTCAGTACTGAGGGAGCGCCGCACTGTCAGAGGGTCAGTACAGAGGGAGCTCCGCACTGTCAGAGAGTCAGTACTGAGGGAGCGCCGCACTGTCGGAGGGTCAGTACTGAGGGAGTGCCGCACTGTCGGAGGGTCAGTACTGAGGGAGCGCCGCACTGTCAGAGGGTCAGTACTGAGGGAGCGCCACACTGTCAGAGGGTCAGTACTGAGGGAGTGCCGCACTGTGGGAGGGTCAGTACTGAGGGAGCGCTGCACTGTCAGAGGGTCAGTACTGAGGGAGCTCCGCACTGTCGGAGGGTCAGTACTGAGGGAGCACCGCGCTGTTGGAGGGTCAGTTCTGAAGGAGTGTCGCACTGTCAGACGGTCAGTACTGAGGGAGCGCCCCACTGTCAGAGGGTCAGTACTGAGGGAGCTCCGCACTGTCAGAGGGTCAGTACTGAGGGAGTGCTGCACTGTGGGAGGGTCAGTGCTGAGGGAGCGCCGCACTGTCAGAGGGTCAGTACTGTGGGAGTGTGGCACTGTCAGAGGGTCAGTACTGAGGGAGTGCTGCACTGTGGGAGGGTCAGTACTGAGGGAGCACCGCACTGTCGGAGGGTCAGTACCGAGGGAGCACCGCACTGTGGGAGGGTCAGTACCGAGGGAGCACCGCACTGTGGGAGGGTCAGTACTGAGGGAGCGCAGCACTGTCGGAGGGTCAGTACCGAGGAAGCGCAGCACTGTCGGAGGGTCAGTACCGAGGGAGCACCGCACTGTGGGAGGGTCAGTACTGAGGGAGCGCCGCACTGTGGGAGGGTCAGTACTGAGGGAGTGCCGCACTGTCAGAGGATCAGTACCGAGGGAGCGCCGCACTGTCAGAGAGTCAGCACTGAGGGAGTGCCGCACTGTGGGAGGGTCAGTACTGAGGGAGTGCCGCACTGTCGGAGGGTCAGTACTGAGGGAGCGCCGCACTGTCAGAGGGTCAGTACTGAGGGAGCTCCGCACTGTCGGAGGGTCAATACTGAGGGAGCACCGCACTGTTGGAGGGTCAGTTCTGAAGGAGTGCCGCACTGTGGGAGGGTCAATACTGAGGGAGCGCCGCACTGTCAGAGGGTCACTACTGAGGGAGTGCCGCGCTGTGGAAGGGTCAGTACTAAGGGAGCGCTGCACTGTCAGAGGGTCAGTACTGAGGGAGTGCCGCACTGTGGGAGGGTCAGTACTGAGGGAGTGCCGCACTGTCGGAGGGTCAGTACTGAGGGAGCGCCGCACTGTCAGAGGGTCAGTACTGAGGGAGCGCCGCGCTGTGGAAGGGTCAGTACTAAGGGAGCGCTGCACTGTCAGAGGGTCAGTACTGAGGGAGTGCCGCACTGTCGGAGGGTCAATACTGAGGGAGCTCCGCACTGTCAGAGGGTCAATACTGAGGGAGCTCCGCACTGTCGGAGGGTCAATACTGAGGGAGCTCCGCACTGTCGGAGGGTCAATACTGAGGGAGCGCCGCGCTGTGGAAGGGTCAGTACTCAGGGAGCGCTGCACTGTCGGAGGGTCAGTACTGAGGGAGCGCCGCACTGTGGTAGGGCCAGTACTGAGGGAGGGTCGTACTGTCGGATGGTAAATAATGAGGGAGCGCCGCACTGTCAGAGGGTCAGTACGTAGGGGGTGCCGCACTGTCGGAGGGTCAGTACTGAGGGAGCGCCGCACTGTCAGAGGGTCAGTACGTAGGGGGTGCCGCACTGTGGGAGGGTCAGTACTGAGGGAGTGCCGCACTGTCGGAGGGTCAGTACTGAGGGAGCTCCGCACTGTGGGAGGGTAAGTTCTGAGGGAGTGCCGCACTGTCGGAGGGTCAGTACTGAGGGAGTGTCGCACTGTCGGAGGGTCAGTTCTGAGGCAGTGCCTCACTGTGGGAGGGTCAGTACTGAGGGAGCGCCTCACTGTGGGAGGGTCAGTACTGAGGGAGTGCCGCACTGTCAGAGGGTCAGTACCGAGGAAGCGCCGCACTGTCGATGGGTCAGTTCTGAGGGAGCGCCGCACTGTCAGGGGGTCAGTACGTAGGGGGTGCCACACTGTGGTAGTGTCAGTACTGGGGGAGTGCCGCACTATGGGTGGGTCAGTACTGAGGGAAAGCTGCTCTGTGGGAGGGTCAGTACTGAGGGAGCGCCGCACTGTCGGAGGGCCAGTACTGAGGGAGTGCCGCACTGTAAGAGGGTCAGTACTGAGGGAGTGCCGCACTGTCGGAGGGTCAGTTCTGAAGGAGTGCCGCACTGTCAGAGGGTCAGTACGTAGGGGGTGCCGCACTGTCAGAGGGTCAGTACTGAGGGAGCGCCGCACTGTCGGAGGGTCAGTTCTGAAGGAGTGCCGCACTGTCAGAGGCTCAGTACGTAGGGGGTGCCGCACTGTCAGAGGGTCAGTACTGAGGGAGCGCCGCACTGTCAGAGGGTCAGTGCTGAGGGAGCGCCGCACTGTGGGAGGGTCAGTACTGAGGGAGCGCCGCACTGTCAGAGGGTCAGTACTGAGGGAGCGCCGCACTGTGGGAGGGTCAGTACTGAGGGAGCACCGCAATGTCAGAGGGTCAGTACTGAGGGAGCGCCGCACTGTGGGAGGGCCAGTACTGAGGGAGTGCCGCACCGTCAGAGGGTCAGTACTGAGGGAGCGCCGCACTGTCAGAGTGCAGTACTGAGGGAGTGCCGCACTGTGGGAGGGTCAGTACTGAGGGAACGCCGCACTGTCAGAGGGTCAGTACTGAGGGAGTGCCGTACTGTCAGAGGGTCAGTACTGAGGGAGCGCCGCACTGTGGGAAAGTCAGTACTGAGGGAGCGCCGCACTGTCGCAGGGTCAGTACTGAGGGAGTGCCGCACTGTCAAGGTCAGTACTGAGGGAGCGCCACACTGTCAGAGGGTCAGTACCGAGGAAGCGCCGCACTGTCGGAGGGTCAGTACTGAGGGAGCGCCGCACTGTCAGAGGGTCAGTACTGAGGGAGTGCCGCACTGTGTGAGGGTCAGTACTGAGGGAGCGCTGCACTGTCAGAGGGTCAGTACTGAGGGAGCTCCGCACTGTCGGAGGGTCAGTACTGAGGGAGCACCGCACTGTTGGAGGGTCAGTTCTGAAGGAGTGCCGCATTGTCAGAGGGTCAGTACTGAGGGAGTGCTGCACTGTCAGAGGGTCAGTACTGAGGGATTGCCGCACTGTCAGGGTCAGTTCTGAAGGAGTGCCGCACTGTCAGAGGGTCAGTACTGAGGGAGCGCCGCACTGTCAGAGGGTCAGTACTGAGGGAGTGCTGCACTGTCAGAGGGTCAGTACTGAGGGATTGCCGCACTGTCAGGGTCAGTTCTGAAGGAGTGCCGCACTGTCAGAGGGTCAGTACTGAGGGAGTGCCGCACTGTCGGAGGGCCAGTACTGAGGGAGTGCCGCACTGTCAGAGGGTCAGTACTGAGGGAGTGCCGCACTGTCGGAGGGTCAGTTCTGAAGGAGTGCCGCACTGTCAGAGGGTCAGTACGTAGGGGGTGCCGCACTGTCAGAGGGTCAGTACTGAGGGAGTGCCGCACTGTCGGAGGGTCAGTTCTGAAGGAGTGCCGCACTGTCAGAGGCTCAGTACGTAGGGGGTGCCGCACTGTCAGAGGGTCTGTACTGAGGGAGCGCCGCACTGTGGGAGGGTCAGTACTGAGGGAGCACCGCAATGTCAGAGGGTCAGTAGTGAGGGAGCGCCGCACCGTCAGAGGGTCAGTACTGAGGGAGCGCCGCACTGTCAGAGGGTCAGTACTGAGGGAGTGCCGCACTGTCAGAGGGTCAGTACTGAGGGAGCGCCGCACTGTGGGAAAGTCAGTACTGAGGGAGCGCCGCACTGTCGCAGGGTCAGTACTGAGGGTGCGCCGCACTGTCGCAGGGTCAGTACTGAGGGAGTGCCGCACTGTCAGGGTCAGTACTGAGGGAGCGCCACACTGTCAGAGGGTCAGTACCGAGGAAGCGCCGCACTGTCGGAGGGTCAGTACCGAGGGAGCACCGCACTGTCAGAGGGTCAGTACTGAGGGATTGCCGCACTGTCAGAGGGTCAGTACCGAGGGAGCGCCGCACTGTGGGAGGGTCAGTACTGAGGGAGCGCCGCACTGTGGGAGGGTCAGTACTGAGGGAGCGCCGCACTGTCAGAGGGTCAGTACAGAGGGAGCTCCGCACTGTCAGAGAGTCAGTACTGAGGGAGCGCCGCACTGTCGGAGGGTCAGTACTGAGGGAGTGCCGCACTGTCGGAGGGTCAGTACTGAGGGAGCGCCGCACTGTCAGAGGGTCAGTACAGAGGGAGTGCCGCACTGTCAGAGGGTCAGTACTGAGGGAGTGCCGCACTGTCAGAGAGTCAGTACTGAGGGAGTGCCGCACTGTCGGAGGGTCAGTAGTGAGGGAGTGCCGCACTGTCAGAGGGTCAGTACTGAGGGAGCGCCGCACTGTCACAGGGTCAGTACTGAGGGAGTGCCGCACTGTGGGAGGGTCAATACTGAGGGAGCGCCGCACTGTCGGAGGGTCAGTACTGAGGGAGTGCTGCATTGTGGGAGGGTCAGTACTGAGGGAGTGCTGCACTGTCAGAGGGTCAGTACTGAGGGAGCTCCGCACTGTCAGAGGGTCAGTACTGAGGGAGTGCTGCACTGTCAGAGGGTCAGTACTGAGGGATTGCCGCACTGTCAGGGTCAGTTCTGAAGGAGTGCCGCACTGTCAGAGGGTCAGTACTGAGGGAGCTCCGCACTGTCGGAGGGTCAGTACTGAGGGAGCACCGCACTGTTGGAGGGTCAGTACTGAGGGAGCGCCGCACTGTCAGAGGGTCAGTACTGAGGGAGTGCTGCACTGTCAGAGGGTCAGTACTGTGGGAGTGTGGCACTGTCAGAGGGTCAGTACTGAGGGAGCGCCGCACTGTCAGAGGGTCAGCACTGAGGGAGTGCTGCACTGTCAGAGGGTCAGTACTGAGGGATTGCCGCACTGTCAGGGTCAGTTCTGAAGGAGTGCCGCACTGTCAGAGGGTCAGTACTGAGGGAGTGCCGCACTGTCGGAGGGTCAGTACTGGGGGAGTGCCGCACTATGGGTGGGTCAGTACTGAGGGAAAGCTGCTCTGTGGGAGGGTCAGTACTGAGGGAATGCCGCCCTGCGGGAGGGTCAGTACTGAGGAAGCGTCCCACAGTCGGAGGGTCAGTACTGAGGGAGCGCCGCACTGTCGGAGGGCCAGTACTGAGGGAGTGCCGCACTGTCAGAGGGTCAGTACTGAGGGAGTGCCGCACTGTCGGAGGGTCAGTTCTGAAGGAGTGCCGCACTGTCAGAGGCTCAGTACGTAGGGGGTGCCGCACTGTCAGAGGGTCTGTACTGAGGGAGCGCCGCACTGTGGGAGGGTCAGTATTGAGGGAGCACCGCAATGTCAGAGGGTCAGTAGTGAGGGAGCGCCGCACCGTCAGAGGGTCAGTACTGAGGGAGCGCCGCACTGTCAGAGGGTCAGTACTGAGGGAGTGCCGCACTGTCAGAGGGTCAGCACTGAGGGAGTGCCGCACTGTCGGAGGGTCAGTACTGAGGGAGCGCCGCACTGTCAGAGGGTCAGTACTGAGCGAGCGCAGCACTGTCAGAGGGTCAGTACTGAGGGAGCGCCGCACTGTGGGAAAGTCAGTACTGAGGGAGCGCCGCACTGTCGCAGGGTCAGTACTGAGGGTGCGCCGCACTGTCGCAGGGTCAGTACTGAGGGAGTGCCGCACTGTCAGGGTCAGTACTGAGGGAGCGCCACACTGTCAGAGGGTCAGTACCGAGGAAGCGCCGCACTGTCGGAGGGTCAGTACCGAGGGAGCACCGCACTGTCAGAGGGTCAGTACTGAGGGATTGCCGCACTGTAAGAGGGTCAGTACCGAGGGAGCGCCGCACTGTGGGAGGGTCAGTACTGAGGGAGCGCCGCACTGTCAGACGGTCAGTACAGAGGGAGCTCCGCACTGTCAGAGAGTCAGTACTGAGGGAGCGCCGCACTGTCGGAGGGTCAGTACTGAGGGAGTGCCGCACTGTCGGAGGGTCAGTACTGAGGGAGCGCCGCACTGTCAGGGTCAGTACTGAGGGAGCGCCACACTGTCAGAGGGTCAGTACCGAGGAAGCGCCGCACTGTCGGAGGGTCAGTACCGAGGGAGCACCGCACTGTCAGAGGGTCAGTACTGAGGGATTGCCGCACTGTCAGAGGGTCAGTACCGAGGGAGCGCCGCACTGTGGGAGGGTCAGTACTGAGGGAGCGCCGCACTGTCAGAGGGTCAGTACAGAGGGAGCTCCGCACTGTCAGAGAGTCAGTACTGAGGGAGTGCCGCACTGTCGGAGGGTCAGTACTGGGGGAGTGCCGCACTATGGGTGGGTCAGTACTGAGGGAAAGCTGCTCTGTGGGAGGGTCAGTACTGAGGGAATGCCGCCCTGCGGGAGGGTCAGTACTGAGGAAGCGTCCCACAGTCGGAGGGTCAGTACTGAGGGAGCGCCGCACTGTCGGAGGGCCAGTACTGAGGGAGTGCCGCACTGTCAGAGGGTCAGTACTGAGGGAGTGCCGCACTGTCGGAGGGTCAGTTCTGAAGGAGTGCCGCACTGTCAGAGGCTCAGTACGTAGGGGGTGCCGCACTGTCAGAGGGTCTGTACTGAGGGAGCGCCGCACTGTGGGAGGGTCAGTATTGAGGGAGCACCGCAATGTCAGAGGGTCAGTAGTGAGGGAGCGCCGCACCGTCAGAGGGTCAGTACTGAGGGAGCGCCGCACTGTCAGAGGGTCAGTACTGAGGGAGTGCCGCACTGTCAGAGGGTCAGCACTGAGGGAGTGCCGCACTGTCGGAGGGTCAGTACTGAGGGAGCGCCGCACTGTCAGAGGGTCAGTACTGAGCGAGCGCAGCACTGTCAGAGGGTCAGTACTGAGGGAGCGCCGCACTGTGGGAAAGTCAGTACTGAGGGAGCGCCGCACTGTCGCAGGGTCAGTACTGAGGGTGCGCCGCACTGTCGCAGGGTCAGTACTGAGGGAGTGCCGCACTGTCAGGGTCAGTACTGAGGGAGCGCCACACTGTCAGAGGGTCAGTACCGAGGAAGCGCCGCACTGTCGGAGGGTCAGTACCGAGGGAGCACCGCACTGTCAGAGGGTCAGTACTGAGGGATTGCCGCACTGTCAGAGGGTCAGTACCGAGGGAGCGCCGCACTGTGGGAGGGTCAGTACTGAGGGAGCGCCGCACTGTCAGAGGGTCAGTACAGAGGGAGCTCCGCACTGTCAGAGAGTCAGTACTGAGGGAGCGCCGCACTGTCGGAGGGTCAGTACTGAGGGAGTGCCGCACTGTCGGAGGGTCAGTACTGAGGGAGCGCCGCACTGTCAGAGGGTCAGTACAGAGGGAGTGCCGCACTGTCAGAGGGTCAGTACTGAGGGAGTGCCGCACTGTCAGAGAGTCAGTACTGAGGGAGTGCCGCACTGTCGGAGGGTCAGTACTGAGGGAGTGCCGCACTGTCAGAGGGTCAGTACTGAGGGAGCGCCGCACTGTCAGAGGGTCAGTACTGAGGGAGTGCCGCACTGTGGGAGGGTCAATACTGAGGGAACGCCGCACTGTCAGAGGGTCAGTACTGAGGGAGCTCCGCACTGTCAGAGGGTCAGTACTGAGGGAGCGCCGCACTGTCAGAGGGTCAGTACTGAGCGAGTGCTGCACTGTCAGAGGGTCAGTACTGAGGGATTGCCGCACTGTCAGGGTCAGTTCTGAAGGAGTGCCGCACTGTCAGAGGGTCAGTACTGAGGGAGCACCGCACTGTCAGAGGTTCAGTACTGAGGGAGCACCGCACTGTTGGAGGGTCAGTTCTGAAGGAGTGTCGCACTGTGGGAGGGTCAGTACTGGGGGAGTGCCGCCCTGCGGGAGGGTCAGTACTGAGGAAGCGTCCCACAGTCGGAGGGTCAGTACTGAGGGAGCGCCGCACTGTCGGAGGGCCAGTACTGAGGGAGTGCCGCACTGTCAGAGGGTCAGTACTGAGGGAGTGCCGCACTGTCGGAGGGTCAGTTCTGAAGGAGTGCCGCACTGTCAGAGGGTCAGTACGTAGGGGGTGCCGCACTGTCAGAGGGTCAGTACTGAGGGAGTGCCGCACTGTCGGAGGGTCAGTTCTGAAGGAGTGCCGCACTGTCAGAGGCTCAGTACGTAGGGGGTGCCGCACTGTCAGAGGGTCAGTACTGAGGGAGCGCCGCACTGTCGGAGGGTCAGTACTGAGGGAGCGCGGCACTGTCGGAGGGTCAGTACTGAGGGAGTGTCGCACTGTCAGAGGGTCAGTACTGAGGGAGTGCCGCACTGTCAGAGGGTCAGTATTGAGGGAGTGCTGCACTGTGGGAGGGTCAGTACTGAAGGAGTGCCGCACTGTCAGAGGGTCAGTGCTGAGGGAGCGCCACACTGTGGGAGGGTCAGTACTGAGGGAGCGCCGCACCGTCAGAGGGTCAGTACTGAGGGAGCGCCGCACTGTGGGAGGGTCAGCACTGAGGGAGCGCCGCACTGTCAGAGGGTCAGTACTGAGGGAGCGCCGCACTGTCAGAGGGTCAGTACTGAGGGAGCGCCGCACTGTCGCAGGGTCAGTACTGAGGGAGTGCTGCACTGTCAGAGGGTCAGTACTGAGGGAGCGCCGCACTGTCAGAGGGTCAGTACTGAGGGAGCGCCGCACTGTCGCAGGGTTAGTACTGAGGGAGCGCCGCACTGTCGCAGGGTCAGTACTGAGGGAGTGCTGCACTGTCAGAGGGTCAGTACTGAGGGAGGACCGCACTGAATCAGGGTCAGTACTGAGGGAGTGCTGCACTGTCAGAGAGTCAGTCCTGATGGAGCGCCGCACTGTCAGAGGGTCAGTACTGAGGGAGTGCCGCACTGTCAGAGGGTCAGTACTGAGGGAGTGCCGCACTGTCGGAGTGTCAGTACTGAGGGAACGCCGCACTGTCAGAGGGTCAGTACTGAGGGAACGCCGCACTGTCGCAGGGTCAGTACTGAGGGTGCGCCGCACTGTCGGAGGGTCAGTACTGAGGGAGTGCCGCACTGTCAGAGGGTCAGTACTGAGGGAGCGCCGCACTGTCGGAGGGTCAGTACTGAGGGAGTGCTACACTGTGGGAGGGTCAGTACTGAGGGAGTGCCACACTGTCAGAGGGTCAGTACTGAGGGAGCGCCGCACTGTCGGAGGGTCAGTACTGAGGGAGTGCTACACTGTGGGAGGGTCAGTACTGAGGGAGCGCCGCACTGTGGGAGGGTCAGTACTGAGGGAGCGCCGCACTGTCAGAGGGTCAGTACTGAGGGAGTGCCGCACTGTCGGAGGGTCAGTACTGAGGGAGTGCCGCACTGTCGGAGGGTCAGTACTGAGGGTGCGCCGCACTGTGGGAAAGTCAGTACTGAGGGCGTGCCGCACTGTGGGAGGGTCAGTACTGACGGAGCTCCGCACTGTCGGAGGGTCAGTACTGAGGGAGCGCCGCACTGTCAGAGGGTCAGTACTGAGGGAGCGCCGCACTGTCAGAGGGTCAGCACTGAGGGAGCGCCGCACTGTCAGAGGGTCAGTACTGAGGGAGCGCCGCACTGTCAGAGGGTCAGTACAGAGGGAGCTCCGCACTGTCAGAGAGTCAGTACTGAGGGAGCGCCGCACTGTCGGAGGGTCAGTACTGAGGGAGTGCCGCACTGTCGGAGGGTCAGTACTGAGGGAGCGCCGCACTGTCAGAGGGTCAGTACTGAGGGAGCGCCGCACTGTGGGAGGGTCAGTACTGAGGGAGCGCTGCACTGTCAGAGGGTCAGTACTGAGGGAGCTCCGCACTGTCGGAGAGTCAGTACTGAGGGAGCACCGCGCTGTTGGAGGGTCAGTTCTGAAGGAGTGTCGCACTGTCAGACGGTCAGTACTGAGGGAGCGCCCCACTGTCAGAGGGTCAGTACTGAGGGAGCTCCGCACTGTCAGAGGGTCAGTACTGAGGGAGTGCTGCACTGTGGGAGGGTCAGTGCTGAGGGAGCGCCGCACTGTCAGAGGGTCAGTACTGAGGGATTGCCGCACTGTCAGGGTCAGTACTGTGGGAGTGTGGCACTGTCAGAGGGTCAGTACCGAGGAAGCGCAGCACTGTCGGAGGGTCAGTACCGAGGGAGCACCGCACTGTGGGAGGGTCAGTACTGAGGGAGCGCCGCACTGTGGGAGGGTCAGTACTGAGGGAGTGCCGCACTGTCAGAGGATCAGTACCGAGGGAGCGCCGCACTGTCAGAGAGTCAGCACTGAGGGAGTGCCGCACTATGGGAGGGTCAGTACTGAGGGAGTGCCGCACTGTCGGAGGGTCAGTACTGAGGGAGCGCCGCACTGTCAGAGGGTCAGTACTGAGGGAGCTCCGCACTGTCGGAGGGTCAATACTGAGGGAGCACCGCACTGTTGGAGGGTCAGTTCTGAAGGAGTGCCGCACTGTGGGAGGGTCAATACTGAGGGAGCGCCGCACTGTCAGAGGGTCACTACTGAGGGAGTGCCGCGCTGTGGAAGGGTCAGTACTAAGGGAGCGCTGCACTGTCAGAGGGTCAGTACTGAGGGAGTGCCGCACTGTGGGAGGGTCAGTACTGAGGGAGTGCCGCACTGTCGGAGGGTCAGTACTGAGGGAGCGCCGCACTGTCAGAGGGTCAGTACTGAGGGAGCGCCGCGCTGTGGAAGGGTCAGTACTAAGGGAGCGCTGCACTGTCAGAGGGTCAGTACTGAGGGAGTGCCGCACTGTCGGAGGGTCAATACTGAGGGAGCTCCGCACTGTCAGAGGGTCAATACTGAGGGAGCTCCGCACTGTCGGAGGGTCAATACTGAGGGAGCTCCGCACTGTCGGAGGGTCAATACTGAGGG
This sequence comes from Scyliorhinus torazame, assembly GCF_047496885.1. Taxonomy (NCBI): domain Eukaryota; kingdom Metazoa; phylum Chordata; class Chondrichthyes; order Carcharhiniformes; family Scyliorhinidae; genus Scyliorhinus; species Scyliorhinus torazame. The sequence goes on along the minus strand of NW_027308656.1, from coordinate 31,358 downwards.
AGCGCCGCGCTGTGGAAGGGTCAGTACTCAGGGAGCGCTGCACTGTCGGAGGGTCAGTACTGAGGGAGCGCCGCACTGTGGGATGGTCAGTACTGAAGGAGCGCCGCACTGTGGGAGGGCCGGTACTGAGGGAGGGTCGTACTGTCGGATGGTAAATAATGAGGGAGCGCCGCACTGTCAGAGGGTCAGTACGTAGGGGGTGCCGCACTGTCGGAGGGTCAGTACTGAGGGAGCGCCGCACTGTCAGAGGGTCAGTACGTAGGGGGTGCCGCACTGTCGGAGGGTCAGTACTGAGGGAGCTCCGCACTGTTGGAGGGTCAGTTCTGAGGGAGTGCCGCACTGTCGGAGGATCAGTACTGAGGGAGTGTCGCACTGTCGGAGGGTCAGTTCTGAGGCAGTGCCTCACTGTCGGAGGATCAGTTCTGAGGGAGCTCCGCACTGTCAGGGGGTCAGTACGTAGGGGGTGCCACACTGTGGTAGTGTCAGTACTGGGGGAGTGCCGCACTATGGGTGGGTCAGTACTGAGGGAAAGCTGCTCTGTGGGAGGGTCAGTACTGAGGGAATGCCGCCCTGCGGGAGGGTCAGTACTGAGGGATCGTCCCACAGTCGGAGGGTCAGTACTGAGGGAGTACCGCACTGTCAGAGGGTCAGTACTGAGGGAGTGCCGCACTGTCGGAGGGTCAGTTCTGAAGGAGTGCCGCACTGTCAGAGGGTCAGTACGTAGGGGGTGCCGCACTGTCAGAGGGTCAGTACTGAGGGAGTGCCGCACTGTCGGAGGGTCAGTTCTGAAGGAGTGCCGCACTGTCAGAGGCTCAGTACGTAGGGGGTGCCGCACTGTCAGAGGGTCAGTACTGAGGGAGCGCCGCACTGTGGGAGGGTCAGTACTGAGGGAGCGCCGCACTGTGGGAGGGTCAGTACTGAGGGAGCACCGCAATGTCAGAGGGTCAGTACTGAGGGAGCGCCGCATTGTGGGAGGGTCAGTACTGAGGGAGTGCCGCACCGTCAGAGGGTCAGTACTGAGGGAGCGCCGCACTGTCAGAGTGCAGTACTGAGGGAGTGCCGCACTGTGGGAGGGTCAGTACTGAGGGAACGCCGCACTGTCAGAGGGTCAGTACTGAGGGAGTGCCGTACTGTCAGAGGGTCAGTACTGAGGGAGCGCCGCACTGTGGGAAAGTCAGTACTGAGGGAGCGCCGCACTGTCGCAGGGTCAGTACTGAGGGTGCGCCGCACTGTCGCAGGGTCAGTACTGAGGGAGTGCCGCACTGTCAGGGTCAGTACTGAGGGAGCGCCACACTGTCAGAGGGTCAGTACCGAGGAAGCGCCGCACTGTCGGAGGGTCAGTACTGAGGGAGCGCCGCACTGTCAGAGGGTCAGTACTGAGGGAGTGCCGCACTGTGGGAGGGTCAGTACTGAGGGAGCGCTGCACTGTCAGAGGGTCAGTACTGAGGGAGCTCCGCACTGTCAGAGGGTCAGTACTGAGGGAGCACCGCACTGTTGGAGGGTCAGTTCTGAAGGAGTGCCGCATTGTCAGAGGGTCAGTACTGAGGGAGTGCTGCACTGTCAGAGGGTCAGTACTGAGGGATTGCCGCACTGTCAGGGTCAGTTCTGAAGGAGTGCCGCACTGTCAGAGGGTCAGTACTGAGGGAGCGCCGCACTGTCAGAGGGTCAGTACTGAGGGAGTGCTGCACTGTCAGAGGGTCAGTACTGAGGGAGTGCTGCACTGTCAGAGGGTCAGTACTGAGGGATTGCCGCACTGTCAGGGTCAGTTCTGAAGGAGTGCCGCACTGTCAGAGGGTCAGTACTGAGGGAGCGCCGCACTGTCAGAGGGTCAGTACTGAGGGAGTGCTGCACTGTCAGAGGGTCAGTACTGAGGGAGAGCCGCACTGTGGGAAAGTCAGTACTGAGGGAGCGCCGCACTGTCGCAGGGTCAGTACTGAGGGTGCGCCGCACTGTCGCAGGGTCAGTACTGAGGGAGTGCCGCACTGTCAGGGTCAGTACTGAGGGAGCGCCACACTGTCAGAGGGTCAGTACCGAGGAAGCGCCGCACTGTCGGAGGGTCAGTACTGAGGGAGCGCCGCACTGTCAGAGGGTCAGTACTGAGGGAGTGCCGCACTGTGGGAGGGTCAGTACTGAGGGAGCGCTGCACTGTCAGAGGGTCAGTACTGAGGGAGCTCCGCACTGTCGGAGGGTCAGTACTGAGGGAGCACCGCACTGTTGGAGGGTCAGTTCTGAAGGAGTGCCGCATTGTCAGAGGGTCAGTACTGAGGGAGTGCTGCACTGTCAGAGGGTCAGTACTGAGGGATTGCCGCACTCTCAGGGTCAGTTCTGAGGGAGCGCCGCACTGTCAGAGGGTCAGTACTGAGGGAGTGCTGCACTGTCAGAGGGTCAGTACTGAGGGAGTGCTGCACTGTCAGAGGGTCAGTACTGAGGGATTGCCGCACTGTCAGGGTCAGTTCTGAAGGAGTGCCGCACTGTCAGAGGGTCAGTACTGAGGGAGCGCCGCACTGTCAGAGGGTCAGTACTGAGGGAGTGCTGCACTGTCAGAGGGTCAGTACTGAGGGAGCGCCGCACTGTCAGAGGGTCAGTACTGAGGGAGCGCCGCACTGTGGGAGGGTCAGTACTGAGGGAGTGCTGCACTGTCAGAGGGTCAGTACTGAGGGAGTGCTGCACTGTCAGAGGGTCAGTACTGAGGGAGCGCCGCACTGTCAGAGGGTCAGTACCGAGGAAGCGCCGCACTGTCGGAGGGTCAGTACCGAGGGAGCACCGCACTGTCAGAGAGTCAGTACTGAGGGAACGCCGCACTGTCGGAGGGTCAGTACTGAGGGAGCGCGGCACTGTCAGAGGGTCAGTACTGAGGGAACGCCGCACTGTCGGAGGGTCAGTACTGAGGGAGCGCCACACTGTCAGAGGGTCAGTACCGAGGAAGCGCCGCACTGTCGGAGGGTCAGTACTGAGGGAGCGCCGCACTGTCAGAGGGTCAGTACTGAGGGAGTGCCGCACTGTGGGAGGGTCAGTACTGAGGGAGCGCTGCACTGTCAGAGGGTCAGTACTGAGGGAGCTCCGCACTGTCGGAGGGTCAGTACTGAGGGAGCACCGCACTGTTGGAGGGTCAGTTCTGAAGGAGTGCCGCATTGTCAGAGGGTCAGTACTGAGGGAGTGCTGCACTGTCAGAGGGTCAGTACTGAGGGATTGCCGCACTGTCAGGGTCAGTTCTGAGGGAGCGCCGCACTGTCAGAGGGTCAGTACTGAGGGAGTGCTGCACTGTCAGAGGGTCAGTACTGAGGGAGTGCTGCACTGTCAGAGGGTCAGTACTGAGGGATTGCCGCACTGTCAGGGTCAGTTCTGAAGGAGTGCCGCACTGTCAGAGGGTCAGTACTGAGGGAGCGCCGCACTGTCAGAGGGTCAGTACTGAGGGAGTGCTGCACTGTCAGAGGGTCAGTACTGAGGGAGTGCTGCACTGTCAGAGGGTCAGTACTGAGGGAGTGCTGCACTGTCAGAGGGTCAGTACTGAGGGAGCGCCGCACTGTCAGAGGGTCAGTACCGAGGAAGCGCCGCACTGTCGGAGGGTCAGTACCGAGGGAGCACCGCACTGTCAGAGAGTCAGTACTGAGGGAACGCCGCACTGTCGGAGGGTCAGTACTGAGGGAGCGCGGCACTGTCAGAGGGTCAGTACTGAGGGAGTGCTGCACTGTCAGAGGGTCAGTACTGAGGGAGCGCCGCACTGTCAGAGGGTCAGTACCGAGGAAGCGCCGCACTGTCGGAGGGTCAGTACCGAGGGAGCACCGCACTGTCAGAGAGTCAGTACTGAGGGAGTGCCGCACTGTCGGAGGGTCAGTACTGAGGGAGTGCCGCACTGTCGGAGGGTCAGTACTGAGGGAGTGCCGCACTGTCGGAGGGTCAGTACTGGGGGAGTGCCGCACTATGGGTGGGTCAGTACTGAGGGAAAGCTGCTCTGTGGGAGGGTCAGTACTGAGGGAGTGCCGCACTGTCAGAGGGTCAGTACTGAGGGTGTGCCGCACTGTGGGAGGGTCAGTACTGAGGGAGTGCTGCACTGTCAGAGGGTCAGTACTGAGGGAGCGCCGCACTGTCAGAGGGTCAGTACCGAGGAAGCGCCGCACTGTCGGAGGGTCAGTACCGAGGGAGCACCGCACTGTCAGAGGGTCAGTACTGAGGGAGCTCCCCACTGTCAGAGGGTCAGCACTGAGTGAGCGCCGCACTGTCAGAGGGTCAGTACAGAGGGAGCGCCGCACTGTCAGAGAGTCAGTACTGAGGGAGTGCCGCACTGTCGGAGGGTCAGTACTGAGGGAGTGCCGCACTGTCGGAGGGTCAGTACTGAGGGAGCGCCGCACTGTCGGAGGGTCAGTACTGAGGGAGTGCCGCACTGTCGGAGGGTCAGTACTGGGGGAGTGCCGCACTATGGGTGGGTCAGTACTGAGGGAAAGCTGCTCTGTGGGAGGGTCAGTACTGAGGGAATGCCGCCCTGCGGGAGGGTCAGTCCTGAGGAAGCGTCCCACAGTCGGAGGGTCAGTACTGAGGGAGCGCCGCACTGTCGGAGGGCCAGTACTGAGGGAGTGCCGCACTGTCAGAGGGTCAGTACTGAGGGAGTGCCGCACTGTCGGAGGGTCAGTTCTGAAGGAGTGCCGCACTGTCAGAGGGTCAGTACGTAGGGGGTGCCGCACTGTCAGAGGGTCAGTACTGAGGGAGTGCCGCACTGTGGGAGGGTCAGTACTGAGGGAGCACCGCAATGTCAGAGGGTCAGTAGTGAGGGAGCGCCGCACCGTCAGAGGGTCAGTACTGAGGGAGCGCCGCACTGTCAGAGGGTCAGTACTGAGGGAGTGCCGCACTGTCAGAGGGTCAGTACTGAGGGAGCGCCGCACTGTGGGAAAGTCAGTACTGAGGGAGCGCCGCACTGTCGCAGGGTCAGTACTGAGGGTGCGCCGCACTGTCGCAGGGTCAGTACTGAGGGAGTGCCGCACTGTCAGGGTCAGTACTGAGGGAGCGCCACACTGTCAGAGGGTCAGTACCGAGGAAGCGCCGCACTGTCGGAGGGTCAGTACCGAGGGAGCACCGCACTGTCAGAGGGTCAGTACTGAGGGATTGCCGCACTGTCAGAGGGTCAGTACCGAGGGAGCGCCGCACTGTGGGAGGGTCAGTACTGAGGGAGCGCCGCACTGTGGGAGGGTCAGTACTGAGGGAGCGCCGCACTGTCAGAGGGTCAGTACAGAGGGAGCTCCGCACTGTCAGAGAGTCAGTACTGAGGGAGCGCCGCACTATCGGAGGGTCAGTACTGAGGGAGTGCCGCACTGTCGGAGGGTCAGTACTGAGGGAGCGCCGCACTGTCAGAGGGTCAGTACAGAGGGAGTGCCGCACTGTCAGAGGGTCAGTACTGAGGGAGTGCCGCACTGTCAGAGAGTCAGTACTGAGGGAGTGCCGCACTGTCGGAGGGTCAGTACTGAGGGAGTGCCGCACTGTCAGAGGGTCAGTACTGAGGGAGCGCCGCACTGTCAGAGGGTCAGTACTGAGGGAGTGCCGCACTGTGGGAGGGTCAATACTGAGGGAGCGCTGCACTGTCAGAGGGTCAGTACTGAGGGAGCTCCGCACTGTCGGAGGGTCAGTACTGAGGGAGCGCCGCACTGTCGGAGGGTCAGTACTGAGGGAGTGCTGCATTGTGGGAGGGTCAGTACTGAGGGAGTGCTGCACTGTCAGAGGGTCAGTACTGAGGGAGCTCCGCACTGTCAGAGGGTCAGTACTGAGGGAGTGCTGCACTGTCAGAGGGTCAGTACTGTGGGAGTGTGGCACTGTCAGAGGGTCAGTACTGAGGGATTGCCGCACTGTCAGGGTCAGTTCTGAAGGAGTGCCGCACTGTCAGAGGGTCAGTACTGAGGGAGCTCCGCACTGTCGGAGGGTCAGTACTGAGGGAGCACCGCACTGTTGGACGGTCAGTACTGAGGGAGTGCCGCACTGTCAGAGGGTCAGTACTGAGGGAGCTCCGCACTGTCAGAGGGTCAGTACTGAGGGAGCGCCGCACTGTCAGAGGGTCAGTACTGAGGGAGTGCCGCACTGTCGGAGGGTCAGTACTGGGGGAGTGCCGCACTATGGGTGGGTCAGTACTGAGGGAGCGCCGCACTGTCGGAGTGTCAGTACTGAGGGAGTGCCGCACTGTCAGAGGGTCAGTACTGAGGGAGTGCCGCACTGTCGGAGGGTCAGTACTGAGGGAGTGCTGCTCTATGGGAGGGTCAGTACTGAGGGAATGCCGCCCTGCGGGAGGGTCAGTACTGAGGAAGCGTCCCACAGTCGGAGGGTCAGTACTGAGGGAGCGCCGCACTGTCGGAGGGCCAGTACTGAGGGAGTGCCGCACTGTCAGAGGGTCAGTACTGAGGGAGTGCCGCACTGTCGGAGGGTCAGTTCTGAAGGAGTGCCGCACTGTCAGAGGGTCAGTACGTAGGGGGTGCCGCACTGTCAGAGGGTCAGTACTGAGGGAGTGCCGCACTGTCGGAGGGTCAGTTCTGAAGGAGTGCCGCACTGTCAGAGGCTCAGTACGTAGGGGGTGCCGCACTGTCAGAGGGTCTGTACTGAGGGAGCGCCGCACTGTGGGAGGGTCAGTACTGAGGGAGCACGGCACTGTCAGAGGGTCAGTACTGAGGGAGTGCCGCACTGTCAGAGGGTCAGCACTGAGGGAGTGCCGCACTGTCGGAGGGTCAGTACTGAGGGAGCGCCGCACTGTCAGAGGGTCAGTACTGAGCGAGCGCAGCACTGTCAGAGGGTCAGTACTGAGGGAGCGCCGCACTGTCAGAGGGTCAGTACTGAGGGAGTGCCGCACTGTCAGAGGGTCAGTACTGAGGGAGCGCCACACTGTCGGAGGGTCAGTACTGAGGGAGTGCCGCACTGTCAGAGGGTCAGTACTGAGGGAGTGCCGCACTGTCGGAGGGTCAGTACTGAGGGAGCGCCGCACTGTCAGAGGGTCAGTACTGAGCGAGCGCAGCACTGTCAGAGGGTCAGTACTGAGGGAGCGCCGCACTGTGGGAAAGTCAGTACTGAGGGAGCGCCGCACTGTCGCAGGGTCAGTACTGAGGGTGCGCCGCACTGTCGCAGGGTCAGTACTGAGGGAGTGCCGCACTGTCAGGGTCAGTACTGAGGGAGCGCCACACTGTCAGAGGGTCAGTACCGAGGAAGCGCCGCACTGTCGGAGGGTCAGTACCGAGGGAGCACCGCACTGTCAGAGGGTCAGTACTGAGGGATTGCCGCACTGTCAGAGGGTCAGTACCGAGGGAGCGCCGCACTGTGGGAGGGTCAGTACTGAGAGAGCGCCGCACTGTCAGAGGGTCAGTACAGAGGGAGCTCCGCACTGTCAGAGAGTCAGTACTGAGGGAGCGCCGCACTGTCGGAGGGTCAGTACTGAGGGAGTGCCGCACTGTCGGAGGGTCAGTACTGAGGGAGCGTCGCACTGTCAGAGGGTCAGTACAGAGGGAGTGCCGCACTGTCAGAGGGTCAGTACTGAGGGAGCGTCGCACTCTCAGAGGGTCAGTACTGAGGGAGTGCCGCACTGTCAGAGGGTCAGTACTGAGGGAGTGCCGCACTGTCAGAGAGTCAGTACTGAGGGAGTGCCGCACTGTCGGAGGGTCAGTACTGAGGGAGTGCCGCACTGTCAGAGGGTCAGTACTGAGGGAGCGCCGCACTGTCAGAGGGTCAGTACTGAGGGAGTGCCGCACTGTGGGAGGGTCAATACTGAGGGAACGCCGCACTGTCAGAGGGTCAGTACTGAGGGAGCTCCGCACTGTCAGAGGGTCAGTACTGAGGGAGCGCCGCACTGTCAGAGGGTCAGTACTGAGGGAGTGCTGCACTGTCAGAGGGTCAGTACTGAGGGATTGCCGCACTGTCAGGGTCAGTTCTGAAGGAGTGCCGCACTGTCAGAGGGTCAGTACTGAGGGAGCGCCGCACTGTCAGAGGGTCAGTACTGAGGGAGCACCGCACTGTTGGAGGGTCAGTTCTGAAGGAGTGTCGCACTGTGGGAGGGTCAGTACTGGGGGAGTGCCGCACTATGGGTGGGTCAGTACTGAGGGAAAGCTGCTCTGTGGGAGGGTCAGTACTGAGGGAATGCCGCCCTGCGGGAGGGTCAGTACTGAGGAAGCGTCCCACAGTCGGAGGGTCAGTACTGAGGGAGCGCCGCACTGTCGGAGGGCCAGTACTGAGGGAGTGCCGCACTGTCAGAGGGTCAGTACTGAGGGAGTGCCGCACTGTCGGAGGGTCAGTTCTGAAGGAGTGCCGCACTGTCAGAGGGTCAGTACGTAGGGGGTGCCGCACTGTCAGAGGGTCAGTACTGAGGGAGTGCCGCACTGTCGGAGGGTCAGTTCTGAAGGAGTGCCGCACTGTCAGAGGCTCAGCACGTAGGGGGTGCCGCACTGTCAGAGGGTCAGTACTGAGGGAGCGCCGCACTGTCGGAGGGTCAGTACTGAGGGAGCGCGGCACTGTCGGAGGGTCAGTACTGAGGGAGTGTCGCACTGTCAGAGGGTCAGTACTGAGGGAGTGCCGCACTGTCAGAGGGTCAGTATTGAGGGAGTGCTGCACTGTGGGAGGGTCAGTACTGAAGGAGTGCCGCACTGTCACAGGGTCAGTGCTGAGGGAGCGCCACACTGTGGGAGGGTCAGTACTGAGGGAGCGCCGCACCGTCAGAGGGTCAGTACTGAGGGAGCGCCGCACTGTGGGAGGGTCAGCACTGAGGGAGCGCCGCACTGTCAGAGGGTCAGTACTGAGGGAGCGCCGCACTGTCAGAGGGTCAGTACTGAGGGAGTGCTGCACTGTCAGAGGGTCAGTACTGAGGGAGCGCCGCACTGTCAGAGGGTCAGTACTGAGGGAGCGCCGCACTGTCGCAGGGTCAGTACTGAGGGAGTGCTGCACTGTCAGAGGGTCAGTACTGAGGGAGCGCCGCACTGTCAGAGGGTCAGTACTGAGGGAGCGCCGCACTGTCGCAGGGTCAGTACTGAGGGAGTGCTGCACTGTCAGAGGGTCAGTACTGAGGGAGTGCCGCACTGTCGCAGGGTCAGTACTGAGGGAGTGCTGCACTGTCAGAGGGTCAGTACTGAGGGAGGACCGCACTGTCGCAGGGTCAGTACTGAGGGAGTGCTGCACTGTCAGAGAGTCAGTCCTGATGGAGCGCCGCACTGTCAGAGGGTCAGTACTGAGGGAGTGCCGCACTGTCAGAGGGTCAGTACTGAGGGAGTGCCGCACTGTCGGAGTGTCAGTACTGAGGGAACGCCGCACTGTCAGAGGGTCAGTACTGAGGGAACGCCGCACTGTCGCAGGGTCAGTACTGAGGGAGTGCTGCACTGTCAGAGGGTCAGTACTGAGGGTGCGCCGCACTGTCGGAGGGTCAGTACTGAGGGAGTGCCGCACTGTCAGAGGGTCAGTACTGAGGGAGCGCCGCACTGTCGGAGGGTCAGTACAGAGGGAGTGCTACACTGTGGGAGGGTCAGTACTGAGGGAGTTCCACACTGTCAGAGGGTCAGTACTGAGGGAGCGCCGCACTGTCGGAGGGTCAGTACTGAGGGAGTGCTACACTGTGGGAGGGTCAGTACTGAGGGAGCGCCGCACTGTGGGAGGGTCAGTACTGAGGGAGCGCCGCACTGTCAGAGGGTCAGTACTGAGGGTGCGCCGCACTGTGGGAAAGTCAGTACTGAGGGAGCGCCGCACTGTGGGAGGGTCAGTACTGAGGGAGCGCCGCACTGTCAGAGGGTCAGTACTGAGGGAGTGCCGCACTGTCAGGGTCAGTACCGAGGGAGCGCCACACTGTCAGAGGGTCAGTACCGAGGGAGCACCGCACTGTCAGAGGGTCAGTACTGAGGGATTGCCGCACTGTCAGAGGGTCAGTACTGAAGGAGCGCCGCACTGTGGGAGGGCCAGTACTGAGGGAGGGCCGCACTGTCGGAGGGTAAATAATGAGGGAGCGCCGCACTGTCAGAGGGTCAGTTCTGAAGGAGTGCCGCACTGTCAGAGGGTCAGTACGTAGGGGGTGCCGCACTGTCAGAGGGTCAGTACTGAGGGAGTGCCGCACTGTCGGAGGGTCAGTTCTGAAGGAGTGCCGCACTGTCAGAGGCTCAGCACGTAGGGGGTGCCGCACTGTCAGAGGGTCAGTACTGAGGGAGCGCCGCACTGTCGGAGGGTCAGTACTGAGGGAGCGCGGCACTGTCGGAGGGTCAGTACTGAGGGAGTGTCGCACTGTCAGAGGGTCAGTACTGAGGGAGTGCCGCACTGTCAGAGGGTCAGTATTGAGGGAGTGCTGCACTGTGGGAGGGTCAGTACTGAAGGAGTGCCGCACTGTCACAGGGTCAGTGCTGAGGGAGCGCCACACTGTGGGAGGGTCAGTACTGAGGGAGCGCCGCACCGTCAGAGGGTCAGTACTGAGGGAGCGCCGCACTGTGGGAGGGTCAGCACTGAGGGAGCGCCGCACTGTCAGAGGGTCAGTACTGAGGGAGCGCCGCACTGTCAGAGGGTCAGTACTGAGGGAGTGCTGCACTGTCAGAGGGTCAGTACTGATGGAGCGCCGCACTGTCAGAGGGTCAGTACTGAGGGAGCGCCGCACTGTCGCAGGGTCAGTACTGAGGGAGTGCTGCACTGTCAGAGGGTCAGTACTGAGGGAGCGCCGCACTGTCAGAGGGTCAGTACTGAGGGAGCGCCGCACTGTCGCAGGGTCAGTACTGAGGGAGTGCTGCACTGTCAGAGGGTCAGTACTGAGGGAGTGCCGCACTGTCGCAGGGTCAGTACTGAGGGAGTGCTGCACTGTCAGAGGGTCAGTACTGAGGGAGGACCGCACTGTCGCAGGGTCAGTACTGAGGGAGTGCTGCACTGTCAGAGAGTCAGTCCTGATGGAGCGCCGCACTGTCAGAGGGTCAGTACTGAGGGAGTGCCGCACTGTCAGAGGGTCAGTACTGAGGGAGTGCCGCACTGTCGGAGTGTCAGTACTGAGGGAACGCCGCACTGTCAGAGGGTCAGTACTGAGGGAACGCCGCACTGTCGCAGGGTCAGTACTGAGGGAGTGCTGCACTGTCAGAGGGTCAGTACTGAGGGTGCGCCGCACTGTCGGAGGGTCAGTACTGAGGGAGTGCCGCACTGTCAGAGGGTCAGTACTGAGGGAGCGCCGCACTGTCGGAGGGTCAGTACAGAGGGAGTGCTACACTGTGGGAGGGTCAGTACTGAGGGAGTTCCACACTGTCAGAGGGTCAGTACTGAGGGAGCGCCGCACTGTCGGAGGGTCAGTACTGAGGGAGTGCTACACTGTGGGAGGGTCAGTACTGAGGGAGCGCCGCACTGTGGGAGGGTCAGTACTGAGGGAGCGCCGCACTGTCAGAGGGTCAGTACTGAGGGTGCGCCGCACTGTGGGAAAGTCAGTACTGAGGGAGCGCCGCACTGTGGGAGGGTCAGTACTGAGGGAGCGCCGCACTGTCAGAGGGTCAGTACTGAGGGAGTGCCGCACTGTCAGGGTCAGTACCGAGGGAGCGCCACACTGTCAGAGGTTCAGTACCGAGGGAGCACCGCACTGTCAGAGGGTCAGTACTGAGGGATTGCCGCACTGTCAGAGGGTCAGTACTGAAGGAGCGCCGCACTGTGGGAGGGCCAGTACTGAGGGAGGGCCGCACTGTCGGAGGGTAAATAATGAGGGAGCGCCGCACTGTCAGAGGGTCAGTTCTGAAGGAGTGCCGCACTGTCAGAGGCTCAGTACGTAGGGGGTGCCGCACTGTCGGAGGGTCAGTACTGATGGAGCGCCGCACTGTCGGAGGGTCAGTACTGAGGACGCTCCGCACTGTTCGAGGGTCAGTTCTGAGGGAGAGCCGCACTGTCGGAGGGTCAGTACTGAGGGAGTGTCGCACTGTCGGAGTGTCAGTTCGGAGGGAGTGCCTCCCTTTCGGAGGGTCAGTACTGATGGAGCGCCTCACTGTGGGAGTGTAAGTACTGAAAGAGTGCCGCACTGTCAGAGGGCCAGTACCGAGGAAGCGCCGCACTGTCGGAGGGTCAGTTCTGAAGGAGTGCCGCACTGTCGGAGGGTCAGTACTGAGGGAGCACCGCACTGTGGGAGGGTCAGTGCTGAGGGAGTGCCGCACTGTGGGAGGGTCAGTACTGAGGGAGCGCCGCACTGTCAGAGTGTCAGTAAGTAGGGGGTGCCACACTGTCAGAGGGTTAGTACTGAGGGAGCGCCGCACTGTCAGAGGGTCAGTACTGAGGGAGTGCCGCACTGTCAGAGTGTCAGTAAGTAGGGGGTGCCACACTGTCAGAGGGTTAGTACTGAGGGAGCGCCGCACTGTCAGAGGGTCAGTACTGAGGGAGTGCCGCACTGTCGGAGGGTCAGTACTGAGGGAGCACCGCACTGTGGGAGGGTCAGTGCTGAGGGAGTGCCGCACTGTGGGAGGGTCAGTACTGAGGGAGCGCCGCACTGTGGGAGGGTCAGTACTGAGGGAGTGCCGCACTGTGGGAGGGTCAGTACTGGGGGAGTGCCGCACTATGGGGGGGTCAGTACTGAGGGAAAGCTGCTCTGTGGGAGGGTCAGTACTGAGGGAATGCCGCCCTGCGTGAGGGTCAGTACTGAGGGAGCGTCCCACTGTCGCAGGGTCAGTACTGAGGGTGCGCCGCACTGTCGCAGGGTCAGTACTGAGGGAGTGCCGCACTGTCAGGGTCAGTACTGAGGGAGCGCCACACTGTCAGAGGGTCAGTACCGAGGAAGCGCCGCACTGTCGGAGGGTCAGTACCGAGGGAGCACCGCACTGTCAGAGGGTCAGTACTGAGGGATTGCCGCACTGTCAGAGGGTCAGTACCGAGGGAGCGCCGCACTGTGGGAGGGTCAGTACTGAGAGAGCGCCGCACTGTCAGAGGGTCAGTACAGAGGGAGCTCCGCACTGTCAGAGAGTCAGTACTGAGGGAGCGCCGCACTGTCGGAGGGTCAGTACTGAGGGAGTGCCGCACTGTCGGAGGGTCAGTACTGAGGGAGCGCCGCACTGTCAGAGGGTCAGTACAGAGGGAGTGCCGCACTGTCAGAGGGTCAGTACTGAGGGAGTGCCGCACTGTCAGAGAGTCAGTACTGAGGGAGTGCCGCACTGTCGGAGGGTCAGTACTGAGGGAGTGCCGCACTGTCAGAGGGTCAGTACTGAGGGAGCGCCGCACTGTCAGAGGGTCAGTACTGAGGGAGTGCCGCACTGTGGGAGGGTCAATACTGAGGGAACGCCGCACTGTCAGAGGGTCAGTACTGAGGGAGCTCCGCACTGTCAGAGGGTCAGTACTGAGGGAGCGCCGCACTGTCAGAGGGTCAGTACTGAGGGAGTGCTGCACTGTCAGAGGGTCAGTACTGAGGGATTGCCGCACTGTCAGGGTCAGTTCTGAAGGAGTGCCGCACTGTCAGAGGGTCAGTACTGAGGGAGCGCCGCACTGTCAGAGGGTCAGTACTGAGGGAGCACCGCACTGTTGGAGGGTCAGTTCTGAAGGAGTGTCGCACTGTGGGAGGGTCAGTACTGGGGGAGTGCCGCACTATGGGTGGGTCAGTACTGAGGGAAAGCTGCTCTGTGGGAGGGTCAGTACTGAGGGAATGCCGCCCTGCGGGAGGGTCAGTACTGAGGAAGCGTCCCACAGTCGGAGGGTCAGTACTGAGGGAGCGCCGCACTGTCGGAGGGCCAGTACTGAGGGAGTGCCGCACTGTCAGAGGGTCAGTACTGAGGGAGTGCCGCACTGTCGGAGGGTCAGTTCTGAAGGAGTGCCGCACTGTCAGAGGGTCAGTACGTAGGGGGTGCCGCACTGTCAGAGGGTCAGTACTGAGGGAGTGCCGCACTGTCGGAGGGTCAGTTCTGAAGGAGTGCCGCACTGTCAGAGGCTCAGCACGTAGGGGGTGCCGCACTGTCAGAGGGTCAGTACTGAGGGAGCGCCGCACTGTCGGAGGGTCAGTACTGAGGGAGCGCGGCACTGTCGGAGGGTCAGTACTGAGGGAGTGTCGCACTGTCAGAGGGTCAGTACTGAGGGAGTGCCGCACTGTCAGAGGGTCAGTATTGAGGGAGTGCTGCACTGTGGGAGGGTCAGTACTGAAGGAGTGCCGCACTGTCAGAGGGTCAGTGCTGAGGGAGCGCCACACTGTGGGAGGGTCAGTACTGAGGGAGCGCCGCACCGTCAGAGGGTCAGTACTGAGGGAGCGCCGCACTGTGGGAGGGTCAGCACTGAGGGAGCGCCGCACTGTCAGAGGGTCAGTACTGAGGGAGCGCCGCACTGTCAGAGGGTCAGTACTGAGGGAGCGCCGCACTGTCGCAGGGTCAGTACTGAGGGAGTGCTGCACTGTCAGAGGGTCAGTACTGAGGGAGCGCCGCACTGTCAGAGGGTCAGTACTGAGGGAGCGCCGCACTGTCGCAGGGTCAGTACTGAGGGAGTGCTGCACTGTCAGAGGGTCAGTACTGAGGGAGCGCCGCACTGTCAGAGGGTCAGTACTGAGGGAGCGCCGCACTGTCAGAGGGTCAGTACTGAGGGAGTGCCGCACTGTCGCAGGGTCAGTACTGAGGGAGTGCTGCACTGTCAGAGGGTCAGTACTGAGGGAGTGCCGCACTGTCGCAGGGTCAGTACTGAGGGAGTGCTGCACTGTCAGAGGGTCAGTACTGAGGGAGGACCGCACTGTCGCAGGGTCAGTACTGAGGGAGTGCTGCACTGTCAGAGAGTCAGTCCTGATGGAGCGCCGCACTGTCAGAGGGTCAGTACTGAGGGAGTGCCGCACTGTCAGAGGGTCAGTACTGAGGGAGTGCCGCACTGTCGGAGTGTCAGTACTGAGGGAACGCCGCACTGTCAGAGGGTCAGTACTGAGGGAACGCCGCACTGTCGCAGGGTCAGTACTGAGGGAGTGCTGCACTGTCAGAGGGTCAGTACTGACGGTGCGCCGCACTGTCGGAGGGTCAGTACTGAGGGAGTGCCGCACTGTCAGAGGGTCAGTACTGAGGGAGCGCCGCACTGTCGGAGGGTCAGTACAGAGGGAGTGCTACACTGTGGGAGGGTCAGTACTGAGGGAGTTCCACACTGTCAGAGGGTCAGTACTGAGGGAGCGCCGCACTGTCGGAGGGTCAGTACTGAGGGAGTGCTACACTGTGGGAGGGTCAGTACTGAGGGAGCGCCGCACTGTGGGAGGGTCAGTACTGAGGGAGCGCCGCACTGTCAGAGGGTCAGTACTGAGGGTGCGCCGCACTGTGGGAAAGTCAGTACTGAGGGAGCGCCGCACTGTGGGAGGGTCAGTACTGAGGGAGCGCCGCACTGTCAGAGGGTCAGTACTGAGGGAGTGCCGCACTGTCAGGGTCAGTACCGAGGGAGCGCCACACTGTCAGAGGGTCAGTACCGAGGGAGCACCGCACTGTCAGAGGGTCAGTACTGAGGGATTGCCGCACTGTCAGAGGGTCAGTACTGAAGGAGCGCCGCACTGTGGGAGGGCCAGTACTGAGGGAGGGCCGCACTGTCGGAGGGTAAATAATGAGGGAGCGCCGCACTGTCAGAGGGTCAGTTCTGAAGGAGTGCCGCACTGTCAGAGGCTCAGTACGTAGTGGGTGCCGCACTGTCGGAGGGTCAGTACTGATGGAGCGCCGCACTGTCGGAGGGTCAGTACTGAGGACGCTCCGCACTGTTCGAGGGTCAGTTCTGAGGGAGAGCCGCACTGTCGGAGGGTCAGTACTGAGGGAGTGTCGCACTGTCGGAGTGTCAGTTCGGAGGGAGTGCCTCACTTTCGGAGGGTCAGTACTGATGGAGCGCCTCACTGTGGGAGTGTAAGTACTGAAAGAGTGCCGCACTGTCACAGGGCGAGTACCGAGGAAGCGCCGCACTGTCGGAGGGTCAGTTCTGAAGGAGTGCCGCACTGTCGGAGGGTCAGTACTGAGGGAGCACCGCACTGTGGGAGGGTCAGTGCTGAGGGAGTGCCGCACTGTGGGAGGGTCAGTGCTGAGGGAGTGCCGCACTGTGGGAGGGTCAGTACTGAGGGAGCGCCGCACTGTCAGAGTGTCAGTAAGTAGGGGGTGCCACACTGTCAGAGGGTTAGTACTGAGGGAGTGCCGCACTGTCAGAGGGTTAGTACTGAAGGAGCGCCGCACTGTCAGAGGGTCAGTACTGAGGGAGTGCCGCACTGTCAGAGTGTCAGTAAGTAGGGGGTGCCACACTGTCAGAGGGTTAGTACTGAGGGAGCGCCGCACTGTCAGAGGGTCAGTACTGAGGGAGTGCCGCACTGTCGGAGGGTCAGTACTGAGGGAGCACCGCACTGTGGGAGGGTCAGTGCTGAGGGAGTGCCGCACTGTGGGAGGGTCAGTACTGAGGGAGCGCCGCACTGTGGGAGGGTCAGTACTGAGGGAGTGCCGCACTGTGGGAGGGTCAGTACTGGGGGAGTGCCGCACTATGGGGGGGTCAGTACTGAGGGAAAGCTGCTCTGTGGGAGGGTCAGTACTGAGGGAATGCCGCCCTGCGTGAGGGTCAGTACTGAGGGAGCGTCCCACTGTCGGAGGGTCAGTACTGAGGGAGCGCCGCACTGTCGGAGGTCCAGTACTGAGGGAGTGCCGCACTGTCGGAGGGTCAGTTCTGAAGGAGTGCCGCACTGTCAGAGGATCAGTACGTAGGGGGTGCCGCACTGTCAGAGGGTCAGTACTGAGGGAGTGCCGCACTGTCGGAGGGTCAGTTCTGAAGGAGTGTCGCACTGTCAGAGGCTCAGTACGTAGGGAGTGCTGCACTGTCGGAGGGTCAGTACTGAGGGAGTGCCGCACTGTCAGAGGGTCAGTACTGAGGGAGCGCCGCACTGTGGGAGGCTCAGTACGTAGGGAGTGCTGCACTGTCGGAGGGTCAGTACTGAGGGAGTGCCGCACTGTCAGAGGGTCAGTACTGAGGGAGCGCTGCACTGTCAGAGGGTCAGTACTGAGGGAGCGCCGCACTGTCGGAGGGTCAGTACTGAGGGAGCGCCGCACTGTCGGAGGGTCAGTACTGAGGGAGTGCTACACTGTGGGAGGGTCAGTACTGAGGGAGCGCCGCACTGTGGGAGGGTCAGTACTGAGGGAGCGCCGCACTGTCAGAGGGTCAGTACTGAGGGAGTGCCGCACTGTCGGAGGGTCAGTACTGAGGGTGCGCCGCACTGTGGGAAAGTCAGTACTGAGGGAGCGCCGCACTGTGGGAGGGTCAGTACTGAGGGAGCGCCGCACTGTCAGAGGGTCAGTACTGAGGGAGTGCCGCACTGTCAGGGTCAGTACTGAGGGAGCGCCACACTGTCAGAGGGTCAGTACCGAGGGAGCACCGCACTGTCAGAGGGTCAGTACTGGGGGATTGCCGCACTGTGGGAGGGCCAGTACTGAGGGAGTGCCGCACTGTCAGAGGGTCAGTACTGAAGGAGCGCCGCACTGTGGGAGGGCCAGTACTGAGGGAGGGCCGCACTGTCGGAGGGTAAATAATGAGGGAGCGCCGCACTGTCAGAGGGTCAGTTCTGAAGGAGTGCCGCACTGTCAGAGGCTCAGTACGTAGGGGGTGCCGCACTGTCGGAGGGTCAGTACTGAGGGAGCGCCGCACTGTCGGAGGGTCAGTACTGAGGACGCTCCGCACTGTTCGAGGGTCAGTTCTGAGGGAGAGCCGCACTGTCAGAGGGTCAGTACTGAGGGAGTGTCGCACTGTCGGAGTGTCAGTTCGGAGGGAGTGCCTCACTTTCGGAGGGTCAGTACTGAGGGAGTGTCGCACTGTCGGAGTGTCAGTTCGGAGGGAGTGCCTCACTGTGGGAGTGTCAGTACTGAAAGAGTGCCGCACTGTCAGAGGGTCAGTACCGAGGAAGCGCCGCACTGTCGGAGGGTCAGTTCTGAAGGAGTGCCGCACTGTCAGAGGGTCAGTACGTAGGGGGTGCCACACTGTCAGAGGGTCAGCACTGAGGGAGTGCCACACTGTCAGAGGGTTAGTACTGAGGGAGCGCCGCACTGTCAGAGGGTCAGTACTGATGGAGCGCCGCACTGTCGGAGGGTCAGTACTGAGGGAGCACCGCACTGTGGGAGGGTCAGTGCTGAGGGAGTGCCGCACTGTGGGAGGGTCAGTACTGAGGGAGCGCCGCACTGTGGGAGGGTCAGTACTGAGGGAGTGCCGCACTGTGGGAGGGTCAGTACTGGGGGAGTGCCGCACTATGTGGGGGTCAGTACTGAGGGAAAGCTGCTCTGTGGGAGGGTCAGTACTGAGGGAATGCCGCCCTGCGAGAGGGTCAGTACTGAGGGAGCGTCCCACTGTCGGAGGGTCAGTACTGAGGGAGCGCCGCACTGTCGGAGGTCCAGTACTGAGGGAGTGCCGCACTGTCGGAGGGTCAGTTCTGAAGGAGTGCCGCACTGTCAGAGGATCAGTACGTAGGGGGTGCCGCACTGTCAGAGGGTCAGTACTGAGGGAGTGCCGCACTGTCGGAGGGTCAGTCCTGAAGGAGTGTCGCACTGTCAGAGGCTCAGTACGTAGGGAGTGCTGCACTGTCGGAGGGTCAGTACTGAGGGAGTGCCGCACTGTCAGAGGGTCAGTACTGAGGGAGCGCCGCACTGTCGGAGGGTCAGTACTGAGGGAGCGCCGCACTGTGGGAGGCTCAGTACGTAGGGAGTGCTGCACTGTCGGAGGGTCAGTACTGAGGGAGTGCCGCACTGTCAGAGGGTCAGTACTGAGGGAGCGCTGCACTGTCAGAGGGTCAGTACTGAGGGAGCGCCGCACTGTCGGAGGGTCAGTACTGAGGGAGCGCCGCACTGTCGGAGGGTCAGTACCGAGGGAGCGCCGCACTGTCGGAGGGTCAGTACTGAGGGAGTGCTGCACTGTCAGAGGGTAGTACTGAGGGAGTGCTACACTGTCAGAGGGTCAGGACTGAGGGAGTGCCGCACTGTCAGAGGGTCAGTACTGAGGGAGTGCCGCACTGTCGGAGGGTCAGTACTGAGGGAGTGCTGCACTGTCAGAGGGTCAGTACTGAGGGAGCGACGCACTGTCAGAGGGTCAGTACTGAGGGAGCGCAGCACTGTCAGAGGGTCAGTACTGAGGGAGTTCCGCACTGACGGAGGGTCAGTACCAAGGGAGCGCCGCACTGTCAGAGGGTCAGTACTGAGGGAGCGCCGCACTGTCAGAGGGTCAGTACTGAGGGAGCACCGCACTGTCAGAGGGTCAGTACTGAGGGAGTGCCGCACTGTCGGAGGGTCAGTACCGAGGGAGCGCCGCACTGTCAGAAGGTCAGTACTGAGGGAGCGCCGCACTGTCAGAGGTTCAGTACCGAGGGAACGCCGCACTGTCAGAGGGTCAGTGCTGAGGGAGCGCCGCACTGTCAGAGGGTCAGCGCTGAGGGAGCGCCGCACTGTCAGAGGGTCAGTACTGAGGGAGCGCCGCACTGTCAGAGGGTCAGTACTGAGGGAGCACCGCACTGTGGGAGGGTCAGTACTGAGGGAGTACCGCACTGTCGGAGAGTCAGTACCGAGGGAGTGCCGCACTGTGGGAGGGTCAGTACTGAGGGAGTACCGCACTGTCGGAGAGTCAGTACCGAGGGAGTGCCGCACTGAGGGAGGGTCAGTGCTGAGGGAGCGCCGCACTGTCGGAGAGTCAGTACCGAGGGGGTGCCGCACTGTGGGAGGGTCAGTACCGAGGGAGTGCGCACTGTGGGAGGGTCAGTGCTGAGGGAGCGCCGCACTGTCGGAGGGTCAGTACTGAGGGAGTGCCGCACTGTGGGAGGGTCAGTGCTGAGGGAGCGCCGCACTGTCGGAGAGTCAGTACCGAGGGGGTGCCGCACTGTGTGAGTGTCAGTACTGAGGGAGCTCCGCACTGTCAGAGGGTCAGTACCGAGGGAGCGCCGCACTGTCGGAGAGTCAGTACCGAGGATGTGCCGCACTGTCAGAGGGTCAGTACCGAGGGAGCGCCGCACTGTCAGAGGGTCAGTACTGAGGGAGTGCCGCACTGTCAGAGGGTCAGTATTGAGGGAGTGCTGCACTGTGGGAGGGTCAGTACTGAAGGAGTGCCGCACTGTCAGAGGGTCAGTGCTGAGGGAGCGCCACACTGTGGGAGGGTCAGTACTGAGGGAGCGCCGCACCGTCAGAGGGTCAGTACTGAGGGAGCGCCGCACTGCGGGAGGGTCAGCACTGAGGGAGCGCCGCACTGTCAGAGGGTCAGTACTGAGGGAGCGCCGCACTGTCAGAGGGTCAGTACTGAGGGAGTGCTGCACTGTCAGAGGGTCAGTACTGAGGGAGCGCCGCACTGTCAGAGGGTCAGTACTGAGGGAGCGCCGCACTGTCGCAGGGTCAGTACTGAGGGAGTGCTGCACTGTCAGAGGGTCAGTACTGAGGGAGCGCCGCACTGTCAGAGGGTCAGTACTGAGGGAGCGCCGCACTGTCGCAGGGTCAGTACTGAGGGAGTGCTGCACTGTCAGAGGGTCAGTACTGAGGGAGGACCGCACTGTCGCAGGGTCAGTACTGAGGGAGTGCTGCACTGTCAGAGAGTCAGTCCTGATGGAGCGCCGCACTGTCAGAGGGTCAGTACTGAGGGAGTGCCGCACTGTCAGAGGGTCAGTACTGAGGGAGTGCCGCACTGTCGGAGTGTCAGTACTGAGGGAACGCCGCACTGTCAGAGGGTCAGTACTGAGGGAACGCCGCACTGTCGCAGGGTCAGTACTGAGGGAGTGCTGCACTGTCAGAGGGTCAGTACTGAGGGTGCGCCGCACTGTCGGAGGGTCAGTACTGAGGGAGTGCCGCACTGTCAGAGGGTCAGTACTGAGGGAGTGCCGCACTGTCGGAGTGTCAGTACTGAGGGAGCGCCGCACTGTCAGAGGGTCAGTACTGAGGGAGTGCCGCACTGTCGGAGTGTCAGTACTGAGGGAACGCCGCACTGTCAGAGGGTCAGTACTGAGGGAACGCCGCACTGTCGCAGGGTCAGTACTGAGGGAGTGCTGCACTGTCAGAGGGTCAGTACTGAGGGTGCGCCGCACTGTCGGAGGGTCAGTACTGAGGGAGTGCCGCACTGTCAGAGGGTCAGTACCGAGGAAGCGCCGCACTGTCGGAGGGTCAGTTCTGAAGGAGTGCCGCACTGTCAGAGGGTCAGTACGTAGGGGGTGCCACACTGTCAGAGGGTCAGCACTGAGGGAGTGCCACACTGTCAGAGGGTTAGTACTGAGGGAGCGCCGCACTGTCAGAGGGTCAGTACTGATGGAGCGCCGCACTGTCGGAGGGTCAGTACTGAGGGAGCACCGCACTGTGGGAGGGTCAGTGCTGAGGGAGTGCCGCACTGTGGGAGGGTCAGTACTGAGGGAGCGCCGCACTGTGGGAGGGTCAGTACTGAGGGAGTGCCGCACTGTGGGAGGGTCAGTACTGGGGGAGTGCCGCACTATGTGGGGGTCAGTACTGAGGGAAAGCTGCTCTGTGGGAGGGTCAGTACTGAGGGAATGCCGCCCTGCGAGAGGGTCAGTACTGAGGGAGCGTCCCACTGTCGGAGGGTCAGTACTGAGGGAGCGCCGCACTGTCGGAGGTCCAGTACTGAGGGAGTGCCGCACTGTCGGAGGGTCAGTTCTGAAGGAGTGCCGCACTGTCAGAGGATCAGTACGTAGGGGGTGCCGCACTGTCAGAGGGTCAGTACTGAGGGAGTGCCGCACTGTCGGAGGGTCAGTCCTGAAGGAGTGTCGCACTGTCAGAGGCTCAGTACGTAGGGAGTGCTGCACTGTCGGAGGGTCAGTACTGAGGGAGTGCCGCACTGTCAGAGGGTCAGTACTGAGGGAGCGCCGCACTGTCGGAGGGTCAGTACTGAGGGAGCGCCGCACTGTGGGAGGCTCAGTACGTAGGGAGTGCTGCACTGTCGGAGGGTCAGTACTGAGGGAGTGCCGCACTGTCAGAGGGTCAGTACTGAGGGAGCGCTGCACTGTCAGAGGGTCAGTACTGAGGGAGCGCCGCACTGTCGGAGGGTCAGTACTGAGGGAGCGCCGCACTGTCGGAGGGTCAGTACCGAGGGAGCGCCGCACTGTCGGAGGGTCAGTACTGAGGGAGTGCTGCACTGTCAGAGGGTAGTACTGAGGGAGTGCTACACTGTCAGAGGGTCAGGACTGAGGGAGTGCCGCACTGTCAGAGGGTCAGTACTGAGGGAGTGCCGCACTGTCGGAGGGTCAGTACTGAGGGAGTGCTGCACTGTCAGAGGGTCAGTACTGAGGGAGCGACGCACTGTCAGAGGGTCAGTACTGAGGGAGCGCAGCACTGTCAGAGGGTCAGTACTGAGGGAGTTCCGCACTGACGGAGGGTCAGTACCAAGGGAGCGCCGCACTGTCAGAGGGTCAGTACTGAGGGAGCGCCGCACTGTCAGAGGGTCAGTACTGAGGGAGCACCGCACTGTCAGAGGGTCAGTACTGAGGGAGTGCCGCACTGTCGGAGGGTCAGTACCGAGGGAGCGCCGCACTGTCAGAAGGTCAGTACTGAGGGAGCGCCGCACTGTCAGAGGTTCAGTACCGAGGGAACGCCGCACTGTCAGAGGGTCAGTGCTGAGGGAGCGCCGCACTGTCAGAGGGTCAGCGCTGAGGGAGCGCCGCACTGTCAGAGGGTCAGTACTGAGGGAGCGCCGCACTGTCAGAGGGTCAGTACTGAGGGAGCACCGCACTGTGGGAGGGTCAGTACTGAGGGAGTACCGCACTGTCGGAGAGTCAGTACCGAGGGAGTGCCGCACTGTGGGAGGGTCAGTACTGAGGGAGTACCGCACTGTCGGAGAGTCAGTACCGAGGGAGTGCCGCACTGAGGGAGGGTCAGTGCTGAGGGAGCGCCGCACTGTCGGAGAGTCAGTACCGAGGGGGTGCCGCACTGTGGGAGGGTCAGTACCGAGGGAGTGCGCACTGTGGGAGGGTCAGTGCTGAGGGAGCGCCGCACTGTCGGAGGGTCAGTACTGAGGGAGTGCCGCACTGTGGGAGGGTCAGTGCTGAGGGAGCGCCGCACTGTCGGAGAGTCAGTACCGAGGGGGTGCCGCACTGTGTGAGTGTCAGTACTGAGGGAGCTCCGCACTGTCAGAGGGTCAGTACCGAGGGAGCGCCGCACTGTCGGAGAGTCAGTACCGAGGATGTGCCGCACTGTCAGAGGGTCAGTACCGAGGGAGCGCCGCACTGTCAGAGGGTCAGTACTGAGGGAGTGCCGCACTGTCAGAGGGTCAGTATTGAGGGAGTGCTGCACTGTGGGAGGGTCAGTACTGAAGGAGTGCCGCACTGTCAGAGGGTCAGTGCTGAGGGAGCGCCACACTGTGGGAGGGTCAGTACTGAGGGAGCGCCGCACCGTCAGAGGGTCAGTACTGAGGGAGCGCCGCACTGCGGGAGGGTCAGCACTGAGGGAGCGCCGCACTGTCAGAGGGTCAGTACTGAGGGAGCGCCGCACTGTCAGAGGGTCAGTACTGAGGGAGTGCTGCACTGTCAGAGGGTCAGTACTGAGGGAGCGCCGCACTGTCAGAGGGTCAGTACTGAGGGAGCGCCGCACTGTCGCAGGGTCAGTACTGAGGGAGTGCTGCACTGTCAGAGGGTCAGTACTGAGGGAGCGCCGCACTGTCAGAGGGTCAGTACTGAGGGAGCGCCGCACTGTCGCAGGGTCAGTACTGAGGGAGTGCTGCACTGTCAGAGGGTCAGTACTGAGGGAGGACCGCACTGTCGCAGGGTCAGTACTGAGGGAGTGCTGCACTGTCAGAGAGTCAGTCCTGATGGAGCGCCGCACTGTCAGAGGGTCAGTACTGAGGGAGTGCCGCACTGTCAGAGGGTCAGTACTGAGGGAGTGCCGCACTGTCGGAGTGTCAGTACTGAGGGAACGCCGCACTGTCAGAGGGTCAGTACTGAGGGAACGCCGCACTGTCGCAGGGTCAGTACTGAGGGAGTGCTGCACTGTCAGAGGGTCAGTACTGAGGGTGCGCCGCACTGTCGGAGGGTCAGTACTGAGGGAGTGCCGCACTGTCAGAGGGTCAGTACTGAGGGAGTGCCGCACTGTCGGAGTGTCAGTACTGAGGGAGCGCCGCACTGTCAGAGGGTCAGTACTGAGGGAGTGCCGCACTGTCGGAGTGTCAGTACTGAGGGAACGCCGCACTGTCAGAGGGTCAGTACTGAGGGAACGCCGCACTGTCGCAGGGTCAGTACTGAGGGAGTGCTGCACTGTCAGAGGGTCAGTACTGAGGGTGCGCCGCACTGTCGGAGGGTCAGTACTGAGGGAGTGCCGCACTGTCAGAGGGTCAGTACTGAGGGAGCGCCGCACTGTCGGAGGGTCAGTACTGAGGGAGTGCTACACTGTGGGAGGGTCAGTACTGAGGGAGCGCCGCACTGTGGGAGGGTCAGTACTGAGGGAGCGCCGCACTGTCAGAGGGTCAGTACTGAGGGTGAGCCGCACTGTGGGAAAGTCAGTACTGAGGGAGCGCCGCACTGTGGGAGGGTCAGTACTGAGGGAGCGCCGCACTGTCAGAGGGTCAGTACTGAGGGAGTGCCGCACTGTCAGGGTCAGTACCGAGGGAGCGCCACACTGTCAGAGGGTCAGTACCGAGGGAGCACCGCACTGTCAGAGGGTCAGTACTGAGGGATTGCCGCACTGTCAGAGGGTCAGTACTGAAGGAGCGCCGCACTGTGGGAGGGCCAGTACTGAGGGAGGGCCGCACTGTCGGAGGGTAAATAATGAGGGAGCGCCGCACTGTCAGAGGGTCAGTTCTGAAGGAGTGCCGCACTGTCAGAGGCTCAGTACGTAGGGGGTGCCGCACTGTCGGAGGGTCAGTACTGATGGAGCGCCGCACTGTCGGAGGGTCAGTACTGAGGACGCTCCGCACTGTTCGAGGGTCAGTTCTGAGGGAGAGCCGCACTGTCGGAGGGTCAGTACTGAGGGAGTGTCGCACTGTCGGAGTGTCAGTTCGGAGGGAGTGCCTCACTTTCGGAGGGTCAGTACTGATGGAGCGCCTCACTGTGGGAGTGTAAGTACTGAAAGAGTGCCGCACTGTCACAGGGCCAGTACCGAGGAAGCGCCGCACTGTCGGAGGGTCAGTTCTGAAGGAGTGCCGCACTGTCGGAGGGTCAGTACTGAGGGAGCACCGCACTGTGGGAGGGTCAGTGCTGAGGGAGTGCCGCACTGTGGGAGGGTCAGTACTGAGGGAGCGCCGCACTGTCAGAGTGTCAGTAAGTAGGGGGTGCCACACTGTCAGAGGGTTAGTACTGAGGGAGCGCCGCACTGTCAGAGGGTCAGTACTGAGGGAGTGCCGCACTGTCAGAGTGTCAGTAAGTAGGGGGTGCCACACTGTCAGAGGGTTAGTACTGAGGGAGCGCCGCACTGTCAGAGGGTCAGTACTGAGGGAGTGCCGCACTGTCGGAGGGTCAGTACTGAGGGAGCACCGCACTGTGGGAGGGTCAGTGCTGAGGGAGTGCCGCACTGTGGGAGGGTCAGTACTGAGGGAGCGCCGCACTGTGGGAGGGTCAGTACTGAGGGAGTGCCGCACTGTGGGAGGGTCAGTACTGGGGGAGTGCCGCACTATGGGGGGGTCAGTACTGAGGGAAAGCTGCTCTGTGGGAGGGTCAGTACTGAGGGAATGCCGCCCTGCGTGAGGGTCAGTACTGAGGGAGCGTCCCACTGTCGGAGGGTCAGTACTGAGGGAGCGCCGCACTGTCGGAGGTCCAGTACTGAGGGAGTGCCGCACTGTCGGAGGGTCAGTTCTGAAGGAGTGCCGCACTATCAGAGGATCAGTACGTAGGGGGTGCCGCACTGTCAGAGGGTCAGTACTGAGGGAGTGCCGCACTGTCGGAGGGTCAGTTCTGAAGGAGTGTCGCACTGTCAGAGGCTCAGTACGTAGGGAGTGCTGCACTGTCGGAGGGTCAGTACTGAGGGAGTGCCGCACTGTCAGAGGGTCAGTACTGAGGGAGCGCCGCACTGTCGGAGGGTCAGTACTGAGGGAGCGCCGCACTGTGGGAGGCTCAGTACGTAGGGAGTGCTGCACTGTCGGAGGGTCAGTACTGAGGGAGTGCCGCACTGTCAGAGGGTCAGTACTGAGGGAGCGCTGCACTGTCAGAGGGTCAGTACTGAGGGAGCGCCGCACTGTCGGAGGGTCAGTACTGAGGGAGCGCCGCACTGTCGGAGGGTCAGTACTGAGGGAGTGCTACACTGTGGGAGGGTCAGTACTGAGGGAGCGCCGCACTGTGGGAGGGCCAGTACTGAGGGAGCGCCGCACTGTCAGAGGGTCAGTACTGAGGGAGTGCCGCACTGTCGGAGGGTCAGTACTGAGGGTGCGCCGCACTGTGGGAAAGTCAGTACTGAGGGAGCGCCGCACTGTGGGAGGGTCAGTACTGAGGGAGCGCCGCACTGTCAGAGGGTCAGTACTGAGGGAGTGCCGCACTGTCAGGGTCAGTACTGAGGGAGCGCCACACTGTCAGAGGGTCAGTACCGAGGGAGCACCGCACTGTCAGAGGGTCAGTACTGAGGGATTGCCGCACTGTGGGAGGGCCAGTACTGAGGGAGTGCCGCACTGTCAGAGGGTCAGTACTGAAGGAGCGCCGCACTGTGGGAGGGCCAGTACTGAGGGAGGGCCGCACTGTCGGAGGGTAAATAATGAGGGAGCGCCGCACTGTCAGAGGGTCAGTTCTGAAGGAGTGCCGCACTGTCAGAGGTTCAGTACGTAGGGGGTGCCGCACTGTCGGAGGGTCAGTACTGAGGGAGCGCCGCACTGTCGGAGGGTCAGTACTGAGGACGCTCCGCACTGTTCGAGGGTCAGTTCTGAGGGAGAGCCGCACTGTCAGAGGGTCAGTACTGAGGGAGTGTCGCACTGTCGGAGTGTCAGTTCGGAGGGAGTGCCTCACTTTCGGAGGGTCAGTACTGAGGGAGTGTCGCACTGTCGGAGTGTCAGTTCGGAGGGAGTGCCTCACTGTGGGAGTGTCAGTACTGAAAGAGTGCCGCACTGTCAGAGGGTCAGTACCGAGGAAGCGCCGCACTGTCGGAGGGTCAGTTCTGAAGGAGTGCCGCACTGTCAGAGGGTCAGTACGTAGGGGGTGCCACACTGTCAGAGGGTCAGCACTGAGGGAGTGCCACACTGTCAGAGGGTTAGTACTGAGGGAGCGCCGCACTGTCAGAGGGTCAGTACTGATGGAGCGCCGCACTGTCGGAGGGTCAGTACTGAGGGAGCACCGCACTGTGGGAGGGTCAGTGCTGAGGGAGTGCCGCACTGTGGGAGGGTCAGTACTGAGGGAGCGCCGCACTGTGGGAGGGTCAGTACTGAGGGAGTGCCGCACTGTGGGAGGGTCAGTACTGGGGGAGTGCCGCACTATGGGGGGGTCAGTACTGAGGGAAAGCTGCTCTGTGGGAGGGTCAGTACTGAGGGAATGCCGCCCTGCGAGAGGGTCAGTACTGAGGGAGCGTCCCACTGTCGGAGGGTCAGTACTGAGGGAGCGCCGCACTGTCGGAGGTCCAGTACTGAGGGAGTGCCGCACTGTCGGAGGGTCAGTTCTGAAGGAGTGCCGCACTGTCAGAGGATCAGTACGTAGGGGGTGCCGCACTGTCAGAGGGTCAGTACTGAGGGAGTGCCGCACTGTCGGAGGGTCAGTCCTGAAGGAGTGTCGCACTGTCAGAGGCTCAGTACGTAGGGAGTGCTGCACTGTCGGAGGGTCAGTACTGAGGGAGTGCCGCACTGTCAGAGGGTCAGTACTGAGGGAGCGCCGCACTGTCGGAGGGTCAGTACTGAGGGAGCGCCGCACTGTGGGAGGCTCAGTACGTAGGGAGTGCTGCACTGTCGGAGGGTCAGTACTGAGGGAGTGCCGCACTGTCAGAGGGTCAGTACTGAGGGAGCGCTGCACTGTCAGAGGGTCAGTACTGAGGGAGCGCCGCACTGTCGGAGGGTCAGTACTGAGGGAGCGCCGCACTGTCGGAGGGTCAGTACCGAGGGAGCGCCGCACTGTCGGAGGGTCAGTACTGAGGGAGTGCTGCACTGTCAGAGGGTAGTACTGAGGGAGTGCTACACTGTCAGAGAGTCAGGACTGAGGGAGTGCCGCACTGTCAGAGGGTCAGTACTGAGGGAGTGCCGCACTGTCGGAGGGTCAGTACTGAGGGAGTGCTGCACTGTCAGAGGGTCAGTACTGAGGGAGTGTCGCACTGTCAGAGGGTCAGTACTGAGGGAGCGACGCACTGTCAGAGGGTCAGTACTGAGGGAGCGCAGCACTGTCAGAGGGTCAGTACTGAGGGAGTGCCGCACTGTCGGAGGGTCAGTACTGAGAGAGTGCCACACTGTCAGAGGGTCAGTACGGAGGAAGCGCCGCACTGTCAGTGGGTCAGTACTGAGGGAGTTCCGCGCTGTCGGAGGGTCAGTACCAAGGGAGCGCCGCACTGTCAGAGGGTCAGTACTGAGGGAGCGCCGCACTGTCAGAGGGTCAGTACTGAGGGAGCACCGCACTGTCAGAGGGTCAGTACTGAGGGAGTGCCGCACTGTCGGAGGGTCAGTACCGAGGGAGCGCCGCACTGTCAGAAGGTCAGTACTGAGGGAGCGCCGCACTGTCAGAGGTTCAGTACCGAGGGAACGCCGCACTGTCAGAGGGTCAGTGCTGAGGGAGCGCCGCACTGTCAGAGGGTCAGCGCTGAGGGAGCGCCGCACTGTCAGAGGGTCAGTACTGAGGGAGCGCCGCACTGTCGGAGGGTCAGTACTGAGGGAGCACCGCACTGTGGGAGGGTCAGTACTGAGGGAGTACCGCACTGTCGGAGAGTCAGTACCGAGGGAGTGCCGCACTGTGGGAGGGTCAGTACTGAGGGAACTCCGCACTGTCAGAGGGTCAGTACCGAGGGGGTGCCGCACTGAGGGAGGGTCAGTGCTGAGGGAGCGCCGCACTGTCGGAGAGTCAGTACCGAGGGGGTGCCGCACTGTGGGAGGGTCAGTACCGAGGGAGTGCGCACTGTGGGAGGGTCAGTGCTGAGGGAGCGCCGCACTGTCGGAGGGTCAGTACTGAGGGAGTGCCGCACTGTGGGAGGGTCAGTGCTGAGGGAGCGCCGCACTGTCGGAGAGTCAGTACCGAGGGGGTGCCGCACTGTGGGAGTGTCAGTACTGAGGGAGCTCCGCACTGTCAGAGGGTCAGTACCGAGGGAGCGCCGCACTGTCGGAGAGTCAGTACCGAGGATGTGCCGCACTGTCAGAGGGTCAGTACCGAGGGAGCGCCGCACTGTCAGAGGGTCAGTACTGAGGGAGCGCCGCACTGTCAGACGGTCAGCACTGAGGGAGTGCCGCACTGTCGGAGGGTCAGTACTGAGGGAGTGCCGCACTGTCGGAGGGTCAGTACTGAGGGAGTGCCGCATTGTGGGAGGGTCAGTACTGAGGGAGCGCCGCTCTGTGGGAGGGTCAGTACTGAGGGAGCGCCGCTCTGTGGGAGGGTCAGTACTGAGGGAGCGCCGCTCTGTGGGAGGGTCAGTACTGAGGGAGCGCCGCACTGTGGGAGGGTCAGTACTGAGGGAGCGCCGCACTGTGGGAGGGTCAGTACTGAGGGAGTGCCGCACTGTCGTAGGATCAGTGCTGAGGGAGCGCCGCTCTGTGGGAGGGTCAGTACTGAGGGAGCCCCGCATTGTGGGAGGGTCAGTACTGAGGGAGCGCCGCTCTGTGGGAGGGTCAGTACTGAGGGAGCGCCGCACTGTGGGAGGGTCAGTACTGAGGGAGTGCCGCACTGTCGTAGGATCAGTGCTGAGGGAGCGCCGCTCTGTGGGAGGGTCAGTACTGAGGGAGTGCCGCACTGTCGTAGGATCAGTGCTGAGGGAGCGCCGCTCTGTGGGAGGGTCAGTACTGAGGGAGCGCCGCACTGTGGGAGGGTCAGTACTGAGGGAGCACCGCACTGTGGGATGGTCAGTACTGAGGGAGCGCCGCACTGTGGGAGTGTCAGTACTGAGGGAGTGCCGCACTGTCGTAGGATCAGTGCTGAGGGAGCGCCGCTCTGTGGGAGGGTCAGTACTGAGGGAGCGCCGCACTGTGGGAGGGTCAGTTCTGAAGGAGTGCCGCACTGTGGGAGGGTCAGTACTGAGGGAGTGCTGCACTGTGGGAGGGTCAGTACTGAGGGAGTGCTGCACTGTCGGAGGGTCAGTACTGAGGGAGCACCGCACTGTGGGAGGGTCAGTACTGAGGGAGCACCGCACTGTGGGAGGGTTAGTACTGAGGGAACGCCGCACAGCAGGTCCATATTTCATACAGGATTCTCTGCTCCACAGGAGAATAGCTCCGTTTGTTGTTAAGTGCTTCGATCCACTGGGTGGCAGTGAGAGGCGCTACAACAATGCAGGTTTAACGTGGTTTCCATCTCTCGTGGGGGCCCTGGTGTCTGCGACAGGAATTTCGATCCAGTCTGTGCCTCTCTGTCTCCATCTCTCTCTCTGTCCCTCTCTCTCTCTGACTCTCCCTCTCTCTCTCTGTCTCTCTCTGTCTCTCTATCTCTCTCTCTCTGACTCTCCCTCTCTCTCTCTGTCTCTCTCTCTGTCTCTCTCTCTCTCTGTCTCGCTCTCTCACTCTCTCTGTCTCTCCCTCGTTCTCTCTGTCTCTCTCTCTGACTCTCCCTCTCTGTCTCTGTCTCTCTCTCTCTCTCTCACTCTCTCAATCTCTCTGTCTCTCAATCTCTCTCCCTGTCTCTCTCTCTCTGTCTCTCTCTCTGTCTCTCCCTCTCTCTCTGTCTCTCTCTCTGTTTCTCCCTCTCTGTCTCTCTCTGTCTCTCTAGCTCACTCTCTCTGTCTCTCACTCTCTCTCTCCCTGTCTCTCACTCTCTCTGTGTCTCACTCTCTCTCCCTGTCTCTCTCTCTCTCACTCTCTCTGTCTCTGTCTCTCTTTCTCACTCTCTCTGTCTCTCTCTCTCTCACTCTCTCTGTCTTTCTCTCTCTCTCCCTCCCTCTCTCTCCCTCTCTCCCCCCTAACTCTCTCTGTCTCTCTCCCTCCCCGTCTCTCTCTCTCTCCCTGCCTGTCTCTCACCATCCCTCTCTCTCTCCCCCTCTCTCTCTCTCTCCCTCCCCCACTCTCACTCTCCCGCTCCCGCTCTCTTTCCCTCTCTCCCCCCAAATCTCTCCCTCTTCCTCGCTCCCCCCTCTCTCTCCCTGCCTCCCCCGCTCTCTCTCCCTAACCCCTCTCTCTCTCTCCATTTCTCCCTCTCTCTCTCCCTCGCTCCCGCCCTCTCTCTCATTCTCTCTCCCTCCCTCTCTCCCTCTGCCACTCTCCCCCTCTCTCTCTCCCTCTCCTTCCCTCGCTCTCACTCTCTCTCTCTCTCCCTCCCTCTCTTTGTCTCTCCCTCCCTCTCTCTCTCCCTCTCTCCCACTAACTCTCTCCCTCTCCCTCACTCCCCCTCTCTCTCTCCCTCTCTCCCTCCCTCCCCCTCCCTCTCTCCCCCCTCTCTTTCTCTCCCCCCTCTCTCTCCTCGCCCCCGTCTCTCACTCTCTCCCCCTCTCTCTCTCTCT
>NW_027308655.1:0-82243 GCF_047496885.1 Scyliorhinus torazame | reverse complement strand
ATAATTCAGTAGAATTTTTTATTTTTTGATATCAGCACAAAAATCACCACATTTATAGTAGTTGATTTGGAACTTGACCTTTGTTGCTAGTCCATGACCTCTTTTGCAACTCCAGTACCATAATCACCATATTGGTTTTTTTTTTAGAAAATATTTTATAGAAGCATTTGTAATTTTCACAGCTTAACACATTAACATTTCTTAACCGTGTGGGCCGACACACGCAAAAAACCTGAAAAAACAATGTCCCCTACTACCTCCGCCCTATTCCCTAATTACCTGTATACTGAGTTCCCTGTCCTTATCTAACACTGCCATGCCTCCTATTTTCTCCCCCCCCCCCTTTCCCCCTCCTCCCCCCTTACTGCTGACATTCAATTTTCTTTGAAGAAGTCGATGCCATCTCTGGGCGAATCCATCTCTGGGCGAATCCCTGAATTGATCCTCTCAAGGTGAACTGATTTTTTTTCCAGGCTGAGAAACGCTGCCATATCGCTGATCCACACACCCGACTTCGGGGTCTCAGAGTCCCCTCCATCCCAGCAAAATCCATCTCTGGGCTACCAGGGAGGAGAAGGCCAGGACATCGGCCTCCCTCCCCCCCCCCCCCCCCCCCCCCCCCCCCCTTTGGCCCCCATATCATCCGATACCCCAAATATTGCCAGTTCTGGACTCGGAGTTACCCTCTCTTCTAGGACTTCTGACATAACATCCGCAAATCCCTGCCAGAATCCCCTCAACTTCAGACATGCCCAGAATATATGCACATGGTTAGCCAGGCTACCCCCACACCGCCCACATCTGTCCTCCACCTCGTCAAAGAACCTGCTCATGCAGGCTACCGTCATGTGGGCCCTGTGGACCACTTTGAACTGGATCAAGCCAAGTGTGGCACAGGACGAGGATGAATTGACTCTTCAAGGCTTTTTCCCATTTTTCCATTTCCAGCTCTCCTTCCCATTTCCACTTCACCTTCCTGATCGGGGTCCCCTCCCACTCCCTTGTATATCTCTGAAATCCTCCCCTCTCCAACACCAGTTTTTGACATCACCTTATCCTGTAGTCCCCTCAGGGGGAGGCGAGGAAAGCTTGGAACTTGCCTTCGTACAAAGTCCCGGACCTAAAGGTATCGAAACCCATTCCCGCCTGGTAGCTCAAACTCCTCCTCTAGTGCCTTCAAGGTCGGAAAGCCCTCCTCGATAAATAAATCCCTAAATCTCTCGATCCTTGCCTGCTGCCACCTTCCTGAAGCCCCCATCCAGCCTCCCCGGGACAAACCGGTGATTGTTACAAATCGGAGACCACACTGATGCCCCCTCTAATCCCATGTGCTGCCTCCATTGCCCCCACACCCTTAGGGCTGCCACCACCACAGGGCTTGTGGAGTACCGAGCTGGCGAGAACGGCAAGTGCGCCATTAGTAAAGCCTCCAAACTCGTACCCTTGCAGGATGCCGCTTCCACTCGCTCCCAGGCCGACCCCTCCCCCACTACCCACTTCTTGTCCATCGATATGTTGGCCGACCAGTAATAATTAATAAAGCTTGGGAGGGCCAGGCCCTCCTCTCTGCGACCCCATTCCAGGAGTGCCCTCTTTACTCACAGGGTTTTCCCTGCCCACACAACCTGTAATTGCCACATTCATATTATTGTACTTTAAGGGCCTCACGAATGTTGCCCAACATTTCACTGGTTAATTTGCTCAACTAATCCCTCCATCTTCACCTGTTCTAATAATGGGAAATCAAGTCTCACCTGGTGGGATTCCATGGTCTTCCAAAGCAGAAACCAAGCAGCCTCGAAGTGACAACCCACCAACAGGCTGATTATTTGTTTCCTAATAATGCAAAGCAGTTATTTCAGGTCAGTTGAGAAAAACATTCATGATTGACTCAAAATAAATGTTTGGAAATGTTAGACATGCCAGCAGCACAGACTGACTGCAAGTGAAACAGGAATCTTTATTTTGAATATTCCATATTTTTGTCTTTCTGTGGGCCACACTTCACAGCTCAACCTACACTGAGGAATTTGATTACAGCAGAGTACATTCTGCCTACCCATCTCTCTTGGCTGTTTTTGCATGATCCCATAGTCAAAGAGGACCCAAGCTATCAACCTTGCAGTTGCAGTGGATGGCCGATGCAGGGTGTCTCTCTGCTTTCGCCTTTTTCCTGCAGTTCACACTGCACCACTATTGTGCCAACAATCACTAAATAATTGTAGGTGTCATCTTCCTGTTCACAATGGACTTTGTTTTGCCCTTACAACATGTCTTTTACATGAGACAGGTTATCACAGTTCACCACGAGAAGCGGTGGAAAGGACTTGAAGTGAGAGACTGTAGATCCAAGATCAGCCTCCTTATGAGGTATTAGGCAAGACCTAACTCGTAAAGAAGGTGGGAGTAGTCTCACAACTTTGAACCCCCAAAGACACCTCCATAGTGTGGCACTCCCTCAGATGCAGTACTGGAGTGTCAGTTTAGATCTGTGTTCAAGTCTCTGCATTGGGCCATGAATCCAGAACTTTCTGTTTCAGAGGCGCTAATGTTACCCAATGAGCTACAGCTGTGTGACAGCTTTAAATATTACAGATATACAATACACTAGTCAATTCAGGCTGGAGGATGCCTTTTGACAATATTTCAGTGCTCATGAGATAATATTCATATGATATTCCTTTGTTTACTATTTTTAACAGACCCATTAAACCAGCTTGAATAATTTAGATGTGGTTGAGATCAGGATATATGCTAAACACTTCAGACTTAATTAGTAAAAAAGTATCAGAGCATTAACAAGAAAAATGCTGGAAGTACTCAGCAGGTCAGGCAGTATCTATGGAGAGAGAGAAACAGAATTAACATTTCAGGTCAATGAACTTTCATCAGAACTCTGATGGCGTGACTTGCTGAGCATTATCGGCATTTTTTTTTATTTCAGATTTCCAACATCCACAATAATTTGCTTTTTTGGAGTGGGGGGGGGGGGGGGAGTCGAGGCAGATACCTCACTCTGCTACGAGAACCCCTCCACCTCACTCTCTGCTACGGGAACACTTCCATCTCACTCTGCAACGGGGACCCCTCCAGCGACTGATCCTGAAGTGGCATGACAGAAAAATTAAAGCAATAGACACATTCACACATAAAACGGAAGTTAAAATGGACAATACCAACCTTGCAGGGATCATAGTAGTGCAAGTGTGAAGGCTCAGACCTCAGAACAAATCTTCTCACTTTCCAATTCTTCCTTTTGTGCCCCTGATCGCAAAACAAAATTCACCATGTTTAGTATCTCGGAATTCAGAAAGATTTAAAGTTTCACAAAGATAATATTTTCCTAAACATTTAGCATGGAAATTGACATTCAGCAGAGTCTCTGGCCTTCTCGCATTGTAAAGCAGCTCTTAGAATGCACTATGATACATTAAATTGGTCTTGAACTGTTTGTGATCCAGGCAAGAGGGCAGGAAGAGACTGGGAGAGCTGCCGCTTAGAATGGCAGGGAAGAGCTTTCGATATCTGGGAATCCAGATGGCCCGGAAATGGCAGGTACTACACAAGTTAAACCTATCCCGGTTGGAAGAACAAATGGAAGGGGACTTGGAGATGGGACATGCTCCCGCTATCACTGGCGGGGAGGGTACAGACCGTGAAAATGACGGTCCTCCCCAGATTTCTATTTGTCTTTCAGTGCCTCCCCATCTTCATCCCCAAGGCCTTTTTCAAGCGGGTGAATAAGATTATTTTGGGCTTTGTGTGGGCGAGTAAAACCCCGCGAGTGAGGAAAGTGTTGCTGGAGCGCAGTCGGGGGGGGAGGGTGGGTTGGCGCTGCCGAACGTCTGCAATTACTACTGGGCGGCTAATATAGCCATGATTGGGTAGTGGGGGAGGGGTCGGCATGGAGCGGATGGAGGCGGCGTCATGTAAAGACACCAGTCTGGGAGCACTGGTAACGGCACCTCTGCCGTTCTCGCCGGTCCTATACTCCACAAGTCCGGTGGTAGTGGCGGCTCTGAGAGCAATGGAGGAGATATAAGAGAGTGGAGGGAGCATCGATTTGGACCCCGATTTATAACAACCACAGGTTTGTACTGGGTAGGCTAGATGGCGGGTTCCGGAGGGGGCAGGAATCAGAAGGATGGGGGATCTATTTATAGATGGAAGCTTTCCCAGCTTGAAAGCTTTGGAGGAAAAATTTAAATTGCCACCAGGGAATGGTTTTAGGTATTTGCAGGTGCAAGACTTCCTGAGAAAGGAGGTGCCGGCCTTTCCGCTGCTGCCGCCACGGGGCATACAGGATAGAGTAGTTTCTAGTACCTGGGTGGGAGAGGGGAAGGTATCGGATATTTACCAGGAGCTTTCGGAGGCGGAGGAAACTCCGGTGGAGGAGCTTAAGGGCTAGTGGGAGGGCGAGCTAGGAGGAGACAGAGGCTGGTCTGTGGGCAGATGCCCTGAGCAGGGTTAATACCTCCTCATCGTGCGCCAGGCTTAGCCTGATACAATTTAAGGTAATCCACCGGGCACACATGACAGTGGCTAGGATGAGCAAGTTTTTCGGGGTAGAGGATAGGTGTGCGAGGAGCCCAGCAAATCATGTCCACATGTTTTGGGCATGCCCGAAGCTTAGAGGGTTTTGCTAAGGCAACGTCCACAGTGCTAAAAACACGGGTGGTGCTGAATCCGGAGGTAGCGATCTTTGGAGTGTCGGAAGATCCGGGAGTTCAGGGGGCAAAAGAGGCCGACGTTCTGGCCTTTGTCTCCCTGGTAGCCCGGAGACAGATCTTATTAAGGAGGGACTCGAAGCCCCTGAGTGCAGAGACCTGGGTTAGTGACATGGCTGGGTTTCTCAGTCTCGAGGGTCAATGTTAGGGTTCTCCCGGAGGTGGCAGCCGTTCGCCGACTTTCTCGGGGAAAATTAAAATGTCAGCAGATGCAGAATTCCAAGCGGGGGGAGGATTGTTGTTTGGTTGAGGTGTGTGAAGATTGGGCTGAGGGGGGGGGGGGGGGGAAATGTTCATTTTGCCATGTGGATGTTATTGTTTTTGTTAATGTTATAAAAAATTTCAAATACCTCAATATAAATTTTTATAAATTGGTCTTGAATGCAATACAGGCCAAAGCTGGGCAGTATTTTACAACTTGGAATATAAAACCATTTAGTCTGGCAGAAACACTGACTCTTCAATGTTTCAATGATAATATTTAACTTTATAATACATTGACAAAAATTCACTTACGCAACAACTGGAAAAACTGGCCTATATTCTAAAGTGAGCTAGCTCATTCACAATACCATTGGACCGTAAGTATATTCAAAGCAGCCTTATGAATAATTGTGTTAACGATTATGTAAAAGAACATATAATTACTTCGCAAAATAGCCAGTGCAATGGTAATAACTGAAAATGTGCACAAATCCGTCACGGTTCCTTTTAGTTCCAATCTACTTAAACAAGATGGAAAATCCAGGCCAAAAGTTTTGAAGTGATGAATTTGGCTTTTTCTGACAAAATTAAAAAGCCAAATTCACTATTTGCAAACTTGTGGCTGGATTTTTGTGGTCCCATGAGGTGAGTAGGCTGGGATAATAATGGACAGGAGCACCTGGATGATGCTCCAACATTTTCCACCACCCAGGAAGTTAGGGAACATGATTGGCTCCTGCACCACAGAACTAGGAAGCCAATTATGATGATTAAGGCTTCAATTATGGGGTAACTTTGAGGCCCCACCTAGTGGTATTTTGCTGACTGCACACTGGCCCCTCCCAGCCATATGCAGGAGTTGACATCTCAATCAAGTCAGACCCCTGTGGGAGGTGGGGCACCAGAGCTGGAGGATCCTTACCCCAAAGAGAGGGCCAACGACATGGAAGGCCACACCTAAGGCCCAAAATAAACCTCCGTGTTGAGGCACCCTTGCAATCTCTGCCCTGCCTCAGCAGGGCTCATCTCCCCTCAGGTGGCTGCCGAGGCTCCACAGTTGCTGGCTCTCTGATTGGACTGGCAGCGTTGAGATCCCATCCGGATTCTTTAATAGGATAGTGAATGCAGAGGTAGCCAATAAAAAGGCAGCCTCCAGCAAGATAGTGCTTGCATTTCCAACAAGTGCCAACCTGGCAACCCTATTTGGCATCAACACCCAAATCCCATGCGAAATACCCCCGGCCCTTCATTTCCCCTTCTGACTCCCCTGTCCACACCCCATGTTCCAATTTAGTTTCCTTTTCCAGCTATGAAGACAGTGGGACAATCGTGTATACTGGACAACATCGGATTAGAACCCCCATATAAAACCCTCCCAATTATTGTTTGAACTAATGTCATTTGAAATGAAGAGCAGGGGAGATACAGGGGCAGCTGATTTGTCAGTTTATGCCATCACCCAAAATTAAACTACTGCCACTGAATTGCTGGGATATGATACCAGGGTATCCGTTTATCTCTCGTACAGAGTTCAAACTGCCATTCGTCATATATGAACAGGTTGTACAACCAGACCTGATCCTTTAACTGACATCTACACAGTCACACTTTCCATCAGGTCAACCTTTCCTTTAAGCAGATAACTTGGCACAGGCCAGATCTTGAACACTATCCATTCAGGCCTGTCATACTCCGGTTAACAAATTCACTTTAAATAATAATGATCTTTATTATTGTCACAAGTAGGCTAACATTAACACTGCAATGAAGTTACTGTGAAAAACTACATTAATCAATATATTTTTTTCATTAATTTGTAGGATTTGGCTAGGCCAGCATTTATTGCCCATCCCCAGTTTCCCTTAAGAAGGTAGTGGTGAGCCATCTTCTTGCAGCACTGCAGTCCATGTAGAGTAGGGATAACCACAGTGCTGTTAAAGGAGGGGGGTTCCAGGATTTTGACCAATATTTTGATCAACCTGTAAACTCCGGAAACCATCGTTATTAAACAATTGTAAAGCAGCTTTTTTGTTGTTCTTCCAACACAGGGCTTGGCATAATTAAATTAATTGCAGAATATTCACATTTCAAGCTAAATGAATTTCAAAGATTAGGACCCAGATTACCTGCTTCATCAAAAACCCTTGCTTCACAATCTTGCCACTAAGTTCTATGAGAGGTATTTCTATATCGTCATTGTCAGTCTTCCTCTCATTTTTTGCCTACGGAAAATACAGAATGCAAGAGTTAACTTATAGCTTCCCGTCCTTCATCCTCCGCCCTCATAATTGGGACGGGAGTTTTAAAATATCACTGGTTTCCCCTTTAGGAGGCCCAATGCGACGTCAACACCTAATGGGGCAGGCGGGGGGTTAACAACGACATGAAGCAGGTGTCAAGTATTGTGCTGTTGAACTCTGTTGGTGCAATCACTGGTACATTTGCTTTGGACAACAATTTATTGTGACAAGGGACAAGATTCTCTGATCCCCCACCGGGTCGGAGAATCGCCGGGGCTGGCGTGAATCCCGCCCCCGCCGGTTGCCGAATTCTCTGGCACCGGATATTCGCGGGGACAGGAATCGCGCCGCACCAGTTGGCGGGCCCCCCCCCCCCCCCCTGCGATTCTCCTGCCCAGATGGGCCGAAGTCCCGCTGCTAAAATGCCTGTCCCGCCGGCGTAGATTAAACCACCTACCTTAACGGCGGGACAAGGCGGCTCGGGCGGGCTCCGGGGTCCTGGGGGGGGGGGGGGGGGGGGGCCCGCGGGGCGATCTGGCCCGGGGGGGTGCCCCCACAGTGGCCTGGCCCGCGATCGGGGCCCACCGATCAGCGGGCGGGCCTGTGCCGTGGGGCACTCTTTTCCTTCCGCCTTTGCCACAGTCTCCACCATGGCGGAGGCGGAAGAGACTCCCTCCACTGGGCATGCGCGGGAATGCCGTCAGCGGCTGCTAACGCTCCCGCGCATGTGCCGCCCGGAGATGTCATTTCCGCGCCAGCTGGCGGGGCACCAAAGGCCTTTTCCGCCAGCTGGCGGGGTGTAAATCCGTCCGGCGCGGGCCTAGCCCCTGAAGGTTGGGGCTCGGCCCCCCAAGAGGCGGAGTATTCCGCACCTTTGGGGCGGCGCGATGCCCGACTGATTTGCGCCATTTTGGGCGCCAGTCGGCGGACATCGCGCCGATACTGGAGAATTTCGCCCAATGTGTCTACCAGGTTTTCAATCTACAATACAAGGATAAATTGTTTCCATCGGCAGCCAGAGGTTAAAGCTTTAAAATAATTGGCAAAAAAGCAAGAGGCGAAAGTGAGGAGACATTTATTTTATACAGCAGGCTGCAAACTGGAATGTGCTGCCTGAAAGGTTGGTGGGGGCAGATTTTATTGACAGTTTCAAAAGGTAGTTGGATATAAGTTTATTAAAAAAAAAAACTTCTGTGGGGAGGGGCAGGGCGAGGTGAGTAAAGGACTGTGGCTAAGTGGTAATTCTTTCAAAGAGTTGTCACAGGCACATTGGGCCGAGTGGCCTACTCTGCATGATTTGACGATCTCCATCTGCACAAACACCACACAGACACATCAAGATGTTCTTCACATCACCAGGTTCAATAATTTACATTCATTAAAATTAACTTGGAACCCACAATTCCAAATCAAAGATCACCAAAGGTCAACAAAAAGTTGACCTTTAGCAAGGTTTTGGGAAATAAAACAGGAACAAAACTTTTGGGATTATTAGAAGCGACTGCACACCATCGATCCTGCCATACTTACAGACAGGAATGCCTTATTTCCCCTAGTAGAAAGGCCAATTACCAAGGGGCACATACTGAAGGTCACTGGAGGAAGGATTAGAGGGGACATTGAGGGAAAACCTCTTCACCCAGACAGTAATGGGAGTCTGGAATTTGTTGTCTGGTTTGGTGGTTGAGGCAGAAACTCTCAACTCATTTAAAAGGTGCCTGGATCTGCACCTGAAGTGTGCTGTAATCTACAAAGCCACGGACAAGTTGTTGGAAGGTGGGAATAGAATGGGCAGCTAGTTTCTCATAGTTTCTTTTTCACTGGCACAGGCACGTCGAGCTGGATGCACTTTCTGTGCCATAACGGTTCTATGAGTCTAATTATGAATGTCATTCTACTGTCAGTTCAGAATAAGTCATAAGGAGTCGCATTAACTCCTTTTCTCGCTCCACAGATGCTGCCAGCACTTTGTTTTTATTTCAGATTCCCAGCATCTGCAGTATTTTGCTTTTATTATGACAAAGTTTTTTTTTAAAATTAATTTACGGGTCGTGGGTTTCGCTGGCGTTTGTTGCCCTTCCCTAATTGTCCTTGAACTGAGTGGTTTGCGAGGCCATTTCAGAGGGCAGTTAAGAGTCAACCACATTGCTGTGGGTCTGGAATCACATGTCGACCGACCAGGTAAGGATGGCAGATTTTTTCCCTCCTGAAGGATGTTAGTGAAGTTGCTGGGTTTTTATGACAATCTGGTACTTTTGTAATTATCAATAATGTGACGTATTTTATTCCCTATTTATTTATTACAATAATTGAATTAAATACCCAAGTTGTTGTGGTGGTATTTGAACCAGTGCCTCTGGAGCATTAGCCCAGGCTTCTAGATAACTAGTTCAGTAACATTACCTTGATCCTCGCCATCCCCTCAGTTGGCCAGAAGCAAAAAGAAAGTGTAACAATGGGATGCTTATTATGACGCAAGCCAAAAACCCTAAGCAGAGCCCTGTGCAATGCTAGGGGAGGGGTGGGGAGATGTCATGGAGGTGGAGGTTGTACTGTAAGGACAGCCATTGATGCCACAGAGCCGTGAGAGTGTTGGGGTGGTGTTAACATAGCAGAAGAGACAAAGGACAGAATTCTCTCAGGTTGCTAGCAGCAATGCCTGGATCGTCACATCCCACTCCGGGAGACTCCAGGGCTACCCTAATTTGGATGGTGGTACCGGAACTATGGTCCAGGGTAAAGAATAAACACCTTCAGAAGAGGAGAAAATGAATAAGGAGAAAAGGTAAAGAGCAATACTGTGCACTACTGGAGACTTACAAAGCAATAAAGGGCTGTAGAATCATCGAGGAACACTTCTGTGCCGGACATATTCCACGTAGCTTTTGTACTTTTATCTCCAACTGGTACAATGAAATCGTCTTCAATTAGGAGGGAGGCTATCGTGACACCATCTGAACGGAGTTGGACAACATTTCTGGACACCAGCCAGTCAATCACAGTAGCACCTTTAAACCGAAGAATAAAGACATTAAATAATTATCTCCACTCAGAGAATTGGTCGAGAGATTGACGGAACACAGTGGAGAGTCAGGGAGAGTCAGAGCTCCCCAAACCTGCAGGCCCATTATCTAAACAGATAATTTGTAAAATTGTGGTTTTGCGCCACACAGTGCTAAATTACATACTGTTTTCATTTTTGTTACCTTTTAAAAGATCCCCAAAGGGATAATAGTTTTACTATTGACATATTTTCTTTAAATCAGCTTTTAAAAAGGCAGAAAATATGTATTTAGATCTTTATTAAACTGAATCACACAGTACCAAAACTGAAATACAGTGAAGGCTTGATATCACTAGCTTATTGCTCAACTTTCAGATCTGATAAGATATATA
Organism: Scyliorhinus torazame; assembly: GCF_047496885.1. NCBI lineage: Eukaryota > Metazoa > Chordata > Chondrichthyes > Carcharhiniformes > Scyliorhinidae > Scyliorhinus > Scyliorhinus torazame. The sequence goes on along the minus strand of NW_027308655.1, from coordinate 71,676 downwards.
CATATAAAAGGTTATTATCAATTGGAATTGGACATTTCTTTTGAATTGGAAATTTCTTTTAAATTGGTTTTATGTCCCTGTTCCTTCTTGTAGTGCTATCTTACTAAGTAAACATTTACATTAACTGAAAGGGACCAGGATGCAGATACCTAAAGAAACTATATCTTCTTGTCACCACTTGTTCCTTAGGCTTTTCTTTGGAAATGTTCAGTAAGCAATCTCATCAAGCATCAGTTCCCACTCGAAAACAAACATTACGAACTTGGTATATCAGAAGTTAAAGCACTGAATTAGCTTAGTCACACTAGAAACATAACAGAAGAATTACACAGAGGCACTTGAGGACACCTAGACCCTAATATTTTAGTGAAGGCCAAGTTCAGCTTGGCTGTCAGGAATCTTGTCCCAAAGGAGAATGAGAAAGAAACAAATTTCACCAAGTTTACGTTTTCAATATTCCTGATTTTAATCTCCTCCCCCCCACCCCTTGCTGAACCATTCAAATTTTCTGATTTTCACGCAAGGTGTACCCTCTTTCCTTTCCTAATAAAACTTATTTTACACATTGATTTCAATAGGATTTTACCTGCAAATACATTTTTTGGTTTCCCAAAAACCCATGTGTGCTCTAGTTTTGAATTACAATATAAAACATAGAATCACTACAGTTCAGAATCACTACAGTTCAGAAAGAATCACTACAGTTCAGAAGGAGGCCATTCAGCCCATCAAGCCTGCAGTGACCCTCCGAAAGAGCACACACCCGGGGCCCGCCCAATCCCCCAGTTCAGAAGGAGGCCATTCGGCCCATCAAGCCTGCAGTGACCCTTCGAAAGAGCGCCCACCCAGGGCCCGGCCAATCCCCATAATCCCACCTCACCTTGGAACACTAAGCGGCAATTTAACATGAACTTACATATCTTTGGACTGTGGGAAGAAACCGGAGCACCCGGAAGAAACCCACGTAGACATGAAGAGAACATGCAGACGCAACACAGGTAGTTACCCAAGGTTGGAATTGAATCCGGGTCCCTGGTGCTGTGAGGCAACAGTGCTAACCAATTAGAGAGACTATGCTGATTTTTTCAACTGTTAAAATTATTTGTTTTCTCTGACTTCTGACAAACTTCAGACTTTTCTAACCTATATTTTAGGAACGGGAGAAGATTAGAGCCCCTGGGCCCTATTCTGCCATTCATTAATATCATGGCTGAAAGATTCAAAACAAAACCCCATGCATTTCCATAAAATCTTTTTCCAACAATAGAAACTAAATTCACAGAACTGTAGTTGCTATAAAGGTAACTTATTGTACCTTCCTGAACATAGTTGCATTCCTGATTTAAATTGGGAGATTACAGTTCCCTATTTATTCATCTTTTATCTATATTAAGAAAATGTTTGCTTTTATAAATATGAACTCCCTCACATTGTGAAATCGCTAGTTTTAATTTTAAATCAATCAAGATTTTTAAATCCAAGTTTGTTCCTTTGCTGGTATAATAGAAGTCAAAGTGTATTGGTGATTTTATATAAATCCTTAGTAGTGTCATGTGAGGATACCTTTAAGACATGGATGTTTAAGCAATGTACCTTTAAGAAAACAGTGATGTCAGAAAGTGGGTGGAGCCGAGGTCAGGCCAGCCATTTTGCAGTTGGAAAAAGCAGTTTGTGTGTGTCTGTGTGTTTCCAGAGAGCTTCAGGAAGAAAGCAAGGTGCTGGAGCTGAAGTCAACAAGCTAATATATCTCTGCCATTCTACAGAAAATATATATATTCTTTAACCTGATGTGAAACTGTTTAAAGGTGTTAAGTCTCTTGGAAGTTTGAAGGAACATTTTAAGGAATTATTTACTGTTGCAATAATTTCTGAGTTATCTTTGAAGTAAGGGGTGTTAAGAGATCCAATGTTTATTTAAGATGTTAAGTTGAGTTCATGGAATAAACAGTGTTTTGTGTTTAAAAACCCATGTGTCCATAATTGTAATCCCACACCTAGGGGAAAAGCCGTGTGCTAGGAAAAGCAACAAATACATTAAAGGGAGAGGTTGGTTGAACTCCATGATACATTTTGGGATTCTGAAAACACCTCGCCCAGAACAGTAGGATCCCAGCTGGGGTATGGTGTGCAATTTTGAATTCTAGACTATAGGACAGATATTGTGGGTAATATGGTACAATGCCACCTGCTAAAGTGTAGTGTTCAACTGGGTATCGGTTAGCTCAGTTGGCTGATTCGTGATGTGGAGTGATGCCAACAGTGTGGGTTCAATTCCCGTACCGGCTGAAGTTTTTCATGAAGGCCCCACCTCCTCAACTTTGTCCCTCGCCTGAGGTGTGGTGACCTTCAGTTTAAATCACCAACAGTCGGCCCCAAAAGGGGAGAGCAGCATATCGACCTCTGGGACACCAACAGTCACCAACAGTCGGCCCCAAAAGGGGAGAGCAGCATATCGACCTCTGGGACTGTGCCGACATTTACATTACAATGTATGATATAACTGATCTATGCTTACTGTGCTTGATTCGTTAAGCCTGGGTGTTGACTCAGAGGAAAGCCTGGGTGTTGACTCAGAGGAAAGTAAACAGACAACACAGAAGCTACTAGACACTTGGTTGGAAGCAAGGGAATAAACATTTTAGGCTTGAAGCAGAATAAACCTTTTGGCACACTGGGTTGTGAGTCTGTAGAATCGATTACTGGAGTTAGTGATTGAAACAATGTCAACATTTAATCATAGATTAAACAGAGGGAATAAAGGGAAAGGGGAATAAAGGGATAATGAAGAACCAGAGCAGGTAATTGGGATTAGGTAAATGTTATTCTATTTAACCTTGATGTCTCATCGAAAAATGTTTCTTGTGATTGAATCGTCATGGGGAAGGAAACATCGGTATTGAAGGGTTCAAAATAATCCTTCATATTATTAAACACAAATGAGCGAGTGCCGTTCGAACTGAGTGACACTTGGCAGGTTTGTAGGATATTCAGTTGTGATGGCGATACTACCCTTCTGGATGAAACAGAAACACTGTTTGGAGTGGGGAAGGGAGGTAATTGGCCAAGATTCCTGTCCTGATAGCCGGTCACTGTAACTGGAAGGTGTACATGTGTTGGGAGGGGTGGGGTGTGGTCAGTTGAAGAAAGCATTGGGCTGAACTGTGATCCCTCACAGCCTGTTGATACTCATTGTTAAAAGTATACACATGAAGAATGACCACAGAGGATTTACTGGAACCATGGCCGGGATTCTCTGAACCTCTGTGGCGAAATCGCGCTCGGCGCGGGGGTGGAGAATGGGGCATCAGACCCGCGATCGGGTCTGACGTTGGGACGCGAACCTCTGGTGACCGGAGAATCAGCGGCAGTCACACGTGCGTGGTCGACGCGGCACCGGTCGGGGGCCGTTGAAAGCGCCCCCTGCGGCGATTCGCCGTGGTCGCCCGGCCGAATTCCCGCTGCCGTGGTTCACCTTTGGTTCCACCCATTGGGAGCTCAGCATCGCGGCTGCGGTGGCCGTCCTGGTTGGTGGGGGGGGGGGATCAGTCTCCGAGGGAGGGGGGGGGCCTCCACGATGGCCAGGCCCGCGATCGTGGGCCGGCGAGCGCGATCTGGGGGGCCTACCTTCTTCCGTGCCGGCGCACTGTGGGTCCGCTATGTCGCACAAGGCCGGCGCGGAAGCGCGCATGCGCGGACCCGCAGCCGGCAGTGCAGGGCCGCGTATAAGCAGCCGGAGTACCGTGGAGCACTCCGGTGCCGTGCTGGCCCCTGTGGGCCATGGAATCACTGGGCCAAGAGGCCCATTGGCGCCGGCATGAAACACTCTGGTGTTTACGCCGACATCAACACTTAGCCGCCATTTTGAAGAATCCCGGCCCATATGTTCCAGCAAGGAGGGAAGAAAACCAGAAAGAATAAAAATAGCAGGTAAAAAACGTAAGCTTTCTCTGGGCTTCCACAATTCCCTTGCTTACCTGTAAAGCACAGTTTGTAGGTATTCCCATATTCACCATTTGTCATCTCTTTGATCCCATTGCCGGTCTCTTGCATGTCAATGATTAAGTGACTATAAATTAAAAAAGGTAGCATCATTTATTTTAGTTATCTATTCATTCTCGGATGTGGGGAGCTGTTGGCAAAGCATTTATTGCCCATTCCTAATTTCCCTGAAAATTTGATGTGAAGGTTTTCTCCTTGAACTGCTGAAAATAACTTTAATACAAATGAGATCTCGGTCGGCCTCTTCAGGGAGCAATTAAATATCAATGACATTGATGTGGGCCTGGAGTCACATAGAGACCAGACTGAGGCTTTCCCTGAAGGAATTATTAAAGCAGTGGTTTTTTTTTTGACAATCCAATAATTTAATGGTCATTTTACGGATACCAGCTTTTGATTTCCAATTTTCTTTTCAAAACTATATTCAAATTCACAAGCTTCCTCTGTGAGATTTGAACTCACGTTCTCTGGCGTATTAATCCAAGTCTCTGCATTACTTGTCCAGTGACTTAACCTTCTACACTACTCTAACTAATGTTCTAATTAGGTTAATTTTAATAGCTATGATATTAATGTCTGGATCCTTGATTTTATGGTTGAACTGAATATTAGTGAAAAGCTGTTAAAATAGTAATAGATCAGAATCAATAGGCAATCCAATGTACTGTAGTATTTCCTCCTTACTGAATAACAGAAGGTAGGGATAACATTAAACATCCTACACATAAAATTATTTGAGACATTAAGCAACAGGTTTATTTTAGGTGACCACAAACAGCAGCATTTGCGGCCGTTGTGGCCATTGATGTACAGTAATAACGCTCGGCTTCTTCCCCTGTTATGATATAAACTAGATCATATCAAAGATATATAATTGCCACACTTAAGGTAGATTTCCCACAAGTCTCTGTATTATGGAGGTCAGCCATGGACATTTTTCAAAACAGGTGCATCAGTAAGGTGCTGCGGTAACGTCACTCTGAAAGATATTGCTTTGATTTTCTCATTGGCTGAGATTGTATAAACTCCCAAACCACAGCGATCCTGGGTTTGATCCCAGGTTTGTGCTCAGTTAGATAATCTCAGCCAGGGTGGTATTAGGTCTGTTGCAATTAACATTGGGTGTACTAGTTAAGCTGTGATGACCTGGAATATACCACCCAAAATGATAGTGGAAGCAGATTTAATAGTAAATTTTAAAAGAAACTGGATTCATACTGTCAATAAGGGGACATTTCCAGGGCTATGAAGAACAGGAGTGGAGTTGGACAAGTGTTTCAAAGAGCCAGCATGGAAACGATGGGACTGACTGGCGTTGCTCTATAAGATTCTATGGGCGGGATTTTCTGGCCGGCCATATCTTCCAGTCCTCCTGAAGGCAAACCCCCATGGCGGGTGAGAGAGCGGTACAAAACGCCATAGGCTTCGGAGGGACCGGTAGATCCTGCCGGCCAATGGTGAGCCACCTCCACTGTGGAAACACACGCCACGTGGGGAAGGGCAGAAAATCCTGGCCTATGATTCAATAATTCCTATTACAATGATTCCAGCTGAAAATGTGTAGATATTGTTTGAAGACAGGATCAGCCTTGGCCAACATATGCCAAGTGGTTAAGTTGACGTTTATAGGATTGCAGAACTGTCACTCTGTGTGGAACTATAGTCTTGAATAAGTTCACAACCCACAAACAAGAAACTGAAAATTCTTGGAGGAGAACAAACAAGACATATTAACAGTAAAAAAGAAACATTTACCTGAGGCAGACGTTTGCTGGTATGTCAACGAGCACAGCTGGAGAGTTTGGTTGCTCTTGGCGATCTGGATTAGAAGCTCTGATCGTTTTTTGAATGTCTGCAGCCCAGGAATCTCGCTGCTCACGGGAAGACGCTTCTAGGAAATGCTCAATGGAATTCTTTGCCTTCAATTTAATCAACAACTGAAAAATAGGTAAAGATACAATTTGTTTCGAAAACTTTTGTTCTCTCTATCAAAATTCTCCAAGAGAGAATCTGAACATTTCCCCTGACATTCAGCATCGCCATCACTGAATTCCTCCACTATTAATCTCCCAAGAGTTTTCATTGACCAAAAAGGTAACTGGAGTACAAGTCAACCGTGTGGTGGAATACTGTCCACCTGCCTGGATGAGTGCAGTTCCAGCACTCACTTCTTTTGACATCCATCCACTACCTTAAACATTCACTCCCTCCACCATCAATGCTCAATGGCAGCAGTACATGTACCAGAAACAAGACACACTGCAGCAACACACAAAGACTTTCTCGACAGCGCCTTCCAAACCTGCCAGCTTTAACAGCCAGAAGGACAAGGGCAGAAGGCACATGGGAAAACCACCAGCTCCCAGTTCCCCTCTGAGTCACACAACATCCTGACTTAGAAATAGATTTCTATTCCTTTACCGGGTCAACATTTTGGAACTCCCTCCCTAACAGCACCTGATTGCAGCAGTCAATAGACGGCTCATCACCATCTTCAAGGGCAATTAGGAAACATGGCCTTGCCAAGGTCCCCGCATTTCAGGAACGAATAAAATGGATCCTATGACACAACTGAAATGTCCCCAGTTCAAGGGTAATTCAGGATAGGCAACAAATGCCAGCAAAACCCACACTCCATTAAATTATTTATTTATTTTTTTATAACTGTGCTTTGCGTTCCTTAAAGCATAGCTTTGAAGGAACTCAGTCCTGTTAAGTGCCTAAATGCCGCATGCCATATAAAACAATGTCATACGGATCAAAGAGTTCCAGACTTGATGCCTTGCCAATGCTGTTAGCCGTCTTGGTTGAAGGGGTAATAGGGTAACGGCAATGGCCTAAAGTAACCCGATGGTGTTATGGGGAAAGGGAAATCAGTCAGGAATTGTGAAGCTAGCGAACAAGAAAGAATATCAGAAAGGAATGGTGCAATTGGAATCTCCAATTCATTCGTAAAATTGTACAGTTAAAGAAACAAATCCATTGGCTTAAAGTACAGAAACAATGTTTTATAATTTTATAAACACCCAAACATGCTTTATAATTTAGGGCAGCATGGTGGCACAGTGGTTAGCCTCACAGCGCCAGGTTCACTTCCGGCCTTGGGTGACTGTGTTCTCTCTGTGTCTGTGTGGGTTGCCTCCGGGTGCTCCGGTTTCCTCCCACAGTCCAAAAATGTGCAGGTTAGGTGGATTGACCATGTTAAATTTCCCCTTAAGTGTCCAAAGGTGAGCATATTGGGTGGGGTTGCGGGGATAGGGCATGGGAGTGGGTCTAGGTAGGGTGTTCTTTCAGAGGGTTAGTTCAAACCTGATGGGTTGAATGGCCTCTTTCTGCAATCATTCTATCCCAATTTTATGAACACACAAACATGCTCTATAATTTTATGGACGTACAAACATGCTTTATAATTCTTACCGGCCTGTTTGCATACTCCATACAGGGGCAGTGGAGAGTACATCCTTCCAGAGAAATGGTACGTCTGGGACGAGCCTCCTTCTTTCCCCCTTCTATTTTATAGTAGTGAATCTGATCCTTGGACAATATGAACCATCGCACTTTCCAGTTGTGAACGATGTGGCCCTGAAATTAAACGCTCATCTTAAAATCATCTGGAGAGCATAGCAGAATCGCCCAGAAATGCCACACGAGACGATTACAGACATTCGCAGACCATATTAATTTTTACACTATAAAAATGTACCTTATCCACATTAGCGCTGAATTTTGATAACCAGGACAATTCTTTACTAGTTGAATATGAGGTGCAGGAGCTCTAAGAACATGTGGTGACCATATCCTGTCTAAATCGACTATTGTTTTCCTATGTATTAATCATTTCAGTAATCAAATATCAGTAAAACCATGATTTTTAAGTGAACCGTGTGGTGTTTTGATTCTTTAGTCTTGCTAACATGTTTTTATGCAACAGCTTAATTATTTAATTAAAACCTATTAATTACATTAATCATAATCATTAATTACAGAAAACTTAACTTACGTCTGTCGGCAGGGAGGGGGTTAAGCAGGAGCAGAGGGACCTGGGTGTATAAATCATTGAAGGTGGCAGGACAGGGCAGGTTGAAAAAATAGTTAATAAATTATACTTAGACCTGAGTTTTATAAATAAGGGAACACAGTACAAAAGCATGTTTGTAAGTAATGAACCTGCCCAGAGCCTGACCATCCAGGGGCCCCTGATTGTCTGGGGGAGACACCCCAAAGTGCCAGTAAGCCTGGTCCACCAGTGCTAACCGGCGCTCGCTCGGGGTCCCTGAAGCGCGGGGATTAGATGCCATGCCTTAGATAACTCCGAAAAGTGCATATTCATGGGAGCCTTACTGCAGATTTGATTATGTGAATTAAGGCCGCGCCCATTCGATCGCGATGTCTCGTGAGATCCCGTTAGATCTCGTGACGTATAGCGAGCCAAGTAAATCTCGCGCAAGAGGCCTCTCGCGAGATTTACCGGCCACGCCGTGTCCTGAGTTGGGCACAATAAGGCCGCGAGGTTGCGCCCTTGGTCATTTTTTTGGGCCTTGGGGGAGTTTCTCCCCGGTCAAGTCCACACTTAGAAATGTTTCCATCATTGGTGAGCTGAACTCAATGGTGAGACTGGTGCCTCAGAGATCGGAGCACCGTTTTGAAAGGGTGCCCAGATCTCCAAGTAAGCTTGAAGGTCCCCCACAACCGTCCGACCATGGGCAATGTAACCCCCCGCCCCCATGGGCATTACCCAGCACCACTCCCCCAGTGAGAACACCCTGCTTTAGGGTCGCTGAGGGCATCCCCTTTTCAGGCCTCCCAACGCCCCTTTCAGGTCCCACTGTTCCAGGACACCCACCCTTAACCCCCTCCCCAATCTACATAGTGGCCACCTCATACCCACCCTTCACCACGCCCCCTCGCCACCCTTCATACTGCCTTTCATGGGCCTGGCTCCCCTCAGGCCAGACCTGGCACTGCCACCCTGGCAGTGGCAGGATGGCAGTGCCAAGATGCCAGGCTAGCAGTGCCAAAGTGCCCAAGTGCCAGAGGGAGAGCCAGGGGCCATCGTGCCCTGTCCCCAACCACCCAGGTGTCTCCAATGGCCTGGGAGACCCTATAGGTGCCGTTATGCCTGGTCTACGTTTGTGTGGACCAGTACTAAATGGCATTTGGTTGAGGGAATTAATGGGGAGGCCTAGTTCCCGGGCGCGAGGAGAATCAGTGCATGAATATTAAGTGAGCCTAATGGCTCATTTAAATATGCGGATCTGAATCTCGTGAGATTCAACAGCCTCTTCGTATCACCCAGTCTGGCACGACTGGGCGTGGGCTGGAAAATCGGCCCATCGACTCTTCTCTCCCCACAGATGCTGCTAGACCGGCTGAGTATTCATGCCTTTATTTCAGATTTCCAGCATCTGCAGTATTTTATTTTTATTCTAGTATTTAAATGCAATATTAATTAATCAGGATTTCAAGTTGGACATGTGATCACTTAATATCAAATAAAAACATTAAAATAAAATACCGTGGATTTTGGAACCTGAAATAAAAGCAAAAATGTTTGAAATAAACCAGCAGGTCTAGTGTGCAGAAAGAGAGAGAGAGAGAGAGAGTTATGTTTTTTCTGGTGTGAAGATTGCCTTTTGAGTTGGATATGAGTCAATTTCGACTCGTGGGCTGAATGTTACGCCTCCCCCACACTCCTGTGGGCAGGAATTTCCGTTGCTGCTGAAGTCAGTGGACCTTTGAACGACTCATTGCACTTCCTGGCCCCGCCCCAGCTATGACTGGATTATAAAATTCCACCTGTTAATTCTGGGTGCAATTTAATGGGACAGAATCAGAGTACCTTTCGGGCTCGTTTAGCGGGGTGATTCTTGGCGCCTGCAGTGCTGAGATCGACACCGCTATTTAATGGCATTTTGCCATTTTGTTTTGGCCTTAGCGAGGAACTCTTCCCCCCCCCCCCCCCCCCAAAAGGCGTCACTTTAACAATCACTTAACACTGGCTGAGCTCGCCAGTGCAGGAAGAGTATTCGCAGATTAGGCCGCCATTTTGAAATGCCACTCTGACCTTTTGGACCTCCTCAGCATCTAATGTGGCCTCTGTTGTGCCTAGTCCACATTCGTGGACCCAGTGCTATATGACGCCATGGCGAGGTCTCCCAGGCGAAGAAATTAATTTTTGGGCCCCAAGAGAATCTGGCGTAAACATATTTAAATGAGCCTAGCAAGGGCAAGAACCAGATCACACCGTCTCGCAAGATTCCATTGAATCTCGAGAGGCATTTTGAGCGTCGTGAATCTCACAAGACGCCTCTCGTGAGATTCACTGGCCTTATCGCGTCACCAAGTCGTCCGTGATGAGGTCATTAAATCATGTTGTCTTTCTCTGTACACAGCTGCTGCAAGACCGGCTCAGATTTTCCAGCACATTCTGGTTTGGCTTTGTCACATTTAAATGCCAATTGCAGAGATGGCTGTACATTGAATAGCACTGATTGCATTAAATACGATGAGGTAGGGAGGAAATAAAAATGAGAACCAGCAAGTAGCAAAAAAACAACCAGCCGACAAAGCACAGAATATAGGACAGTCAATATATTTTTTCCAAGTTCTCTTTGGTTGCCATCTTGGTTTCTCACTTGAGGATATGGTGCAATGAACGGTTAGTTCTAACATAACTGGGTGAACTGGTCCACTGAACAGATACATTTTGAGAGAAAAATAAATTTTTCTTTCCTTTGACCTTTTACTGTATATGGTGGTGTGAGCCAGTCAGTCATTCAGATCAAAATGTTCCACAGCTGATCTATTAGCTCATCTCAGTAGTTGAGAGTACAATTGGCTGGCTATTAGCTTGGAGGGGGGGGGGGGGGCGGTTGTTGGAATCACTGCTTCAGTTTGGATCTGTTAACTCCAGCTACAAAGCCCTGTGTTTGGACAAGATCAGGTTTAGCTGTGATTCCTTCCACAGCCAAATATCCACATTGGCATTCTCTCGGTCTTCGCTCATGTGTGAATCACTTGAGCAAGGCTCCCGAGGACGTCTTGCGCCCATAGAGCTTCGCTCCAGCAGTTTTAACGTCCAGAATAGCGGCAGAGAGAACTCAAGATGGTTGAAGGAAGCCATTCGGTCCATTTTGCCTTGCAATATATAACAAAGAAGTCCTAATACTGCCCATGTCACCTTTCTTCAATCTTGCTTCGCAGAGTGGTAACAGCACCCACATGAAAGATTATCGTCTCTTACTCCTGAACAAAGGAAGCGAGCTTTTGTATAGCTAAAACGTTTTCCAAACATAAGCACTTTACTTTCACTCCATCCTGTGATTTAGCATTACATCTGTTCAAGAAAAAACAGGATCTTGGTATCCTCAGCACCACATCATGGAAACAACAGGGAGATACAGGAATCTCAGTCAAAGGTGGCATTGGAGAGATGCTTAATGAACACAGGAAGAAATATCAGTAGGTGAATGTACACATTTCCTAACCTGTGGATACTGAAATTGTTATGCACGCTTGTACCCAGGGCAAGCAACTGCGGGAACAGACAAATCTAACACTACCACTCGAGGGGGTAATGTGAGGAGAATAAGGAATAAGGTCCCCAAAATATTACAATACTGAAACTTTTCTCAAACTTATCGCGGCACCAATTGCCCATTAGAAACAATCCTGATTTCCACTGATTCATATTTAAAGCTGTCTATTAATGTCAAGCGATACTGGAGCATAACTCACTTTACTGGTTACGATACGCAGTTTATAATGAATAAGATTCTCTTACCCTTTTGACCAAGAATCCTTCCCTTGATACGGCTGTTTCCCCTTGCATGTTGACGGCTAAAGGTCCAGATTCTTTCTGTGTTCAACACTAAACTGCCAAAGTTTAAATACCTCCGGAAATGCCTCTGAGACATGCCGATGAGTCGCCCCGCCCCCTCCACACCTTGGGAGCAGTCAGCATGATTAATTCTGAGTAATGTTTGCCTGCAGGATGTTTAAGCTAGACTAGGTTTTGATCAGCCGGTGTTGTGAATAGAACATGTTATCAGGTGCCTGTGGAATTAAAGAGGCAAGTAAATCAGGGTCGGAGTCCTTGCCCCAATTATGTTTTTTAATTTAGAGTACCCAATTATTTTTTTCTCTAATTAAGGGACAGCTTAGCGTGGCCAATCTACCTACCCTGCACATCTTTGGGTTGTGGGGTGAGTCCCACGCAAACACGGGGAGAATGTGCAAACTCCACATGGGCAGTGACCCGGGCCGGGATCGAAATGAAATGAAATGAAATCCGGGTGCTCAGCGCCGTGAGGGAGCAGTGCTAACCACTGCGCCACCGTGCTGCCCTACCCTTGTCCCAAATAAGGCCTTTAATTGGCCACTTAAAGGCCTTTTCCTGCCCAACCTCAATTTTTAGGTTGGCAGGCAAATGACAGATCAAGGGGAATAGATGGGTAGCGCCTCTATCAGCAGAGACCCTCTTTGATTTGTCCCTGAGTTTGGTTCTTTTAGTATAATTTTTTGACTTCAAAAGAGTTCAAGGGAGAAAGAGAAAAATTACCAAACCTACATCTTGGGTGGGAAATGGAGAGGGGGGCACCTCCATCAGAAGGCCCCCTCTGAATGGGGACGGCCTCTCCTCAAGGCCTGGAGACCTTTGGACCTCCCCATCCCCCAAATGCTCCCTCGAGCACACTCCCCCACCTCGGAATCCTCTACCCTCCCTCATGGGATCCCTGCCACTTACCTTCATTTAGCCCCAGGTATGTTGTTGCCATGCCTCTCCTGGCCACCGTGCCTAGAGGGGCTGGATTGGCCAGCAGCTCTCCAAGACAGGGCTTCTGTCCAAATAAAAATGGAACTCCAATTAATGCTAACTCCAGATGATGGGGGCTGAGCCTCTGCAATTCTAAAGATTCCAGCCCAGAAGTACACAATAGCCTTTCACACTTTGCACAGGAATATACCAGGATTTGAGGGATATTTTGCAAGGACTGTACAACATAGAGGCTTGATCAAATTTTATGGGCTTTTTTTGTGTTGTTGTTTGTGCAGGCAAGTTCCTGGAGATCTGGACAGAGTAGATAGGGAGAAAGTGTTCCCATTGGTGAGAAGATCAAGAACAAGAGGCACAGATTTACGGTCATTGGCAAAAGAAGCAGTGGTGACAGGAGGAAGAACATTTTCTCACAGCGAGTGGTTAGGATGTGCGACGCTCTGCCTGAGTGTGATGGAGGCAGATTCAATCAAAGCTTTCCAGAGGGTAATGGATTGTTATCTGAAAAGGATGAATGTGCAGGGTTATGGGCAGAAAGTGGTCGAATGGCACTGGTTGCATTGTTAGTTTAAAGAGCCAATGCAGACATGATGGGCCGAATGAGGTTGTGGAAGTTGGAGAGGTGTGGTAGGGTCTGATTAGATGTGGGGTGTGGCAGAAGGTTGGAGAGGTGCCTTTACCAATCATGGCCCTCACCAAAGTCTCAAATGGCATCCCATGGTAACCATCTCGCCCCAACCTGCCTGCCATTGTCATCATTGACTTCACTATCATCCACTGGATTCAATTCTTATCTGTCCAGTCATAATCAGAGTATCACTTACAATGGCATCTCTTCCTGCTCCCATATCATTGGCGCCCCCCAAGGATCTATTCTTGGCCCCCTCCTATTTCCCATCTACATGCGGTCCCTCAGCGACATTATCCGAAAACGCTGAGTTAGTTTCCCCATGTACACTAGTGACCCCTGGCATTACTTCACCAGCTCCTCTCTCGACCCCGCCACCAGTGATCCGTCTAAGCTTAAGGTTCCCATGCAGGTCATGCACAGGTCAACCCCTCTAAGTTAACGTGCACGTGTGGCCGGGCAAGAAAATGAAAGGGTCCGCATTTTTAAATGAATCTGATGTGCTCTACAAAAAATAATTCAAAGGTATGTTGCCCTCTCCTTTGTTGTGTGTTAGGGATTTAGACAACATTTCAGAGGCTGTTTAGTCTCCCAAAAGCGTCTGTGGTCTCTTTATCCTTCACTCTTTATTTGCCGCAATTTGGAATTTCACACGAGGTTGGAGCTTCTCCTGCTTCCAGAACTCTCTTATTTCTCAGTCATGTGATCTGACATCATTATTACATCAACATCATGTATGCTTCTGATGTTAATCCTTTACACTGCACCCTCCACTGCCTCTGATTTGTCAGACTGCTTGTCCAATATCCAGCACTGGATGAGCAGAGATTACCTTCAATGATTCATAGGTAAGACTGAAGCCACCAACTTCAGGGCTCATTATTTAGTCTAATCCATAGCTCGTGACTCCATCCCTCTCTCTAGCAACTATTTGAGGCTGAATCAGACTGGTTGTAAACTTGGTGTCACCTTTGACCCCGAGATGATCTCCCGACTTCATATCCATGCTATCACTGAGGCCGCCTATTTCCACCCAGTAACAAGGACCTACTCCACCTCTGCCTCAGTTGATTATCATTTGTCCCCTCTTGACTTCACCATTCTAATGCCCTCCTGGTCTGTTTCCCAACTTCCTACATAACCCGAAGTTGGTGTCACTTCTTTAAAGCCACGGCCTCTGGACCAGATGACTGAAGCAGAGGGTGCCTAATGGTGCTGACAGTCTTTCTACAGGGACCAAGATATGATACAAAACTACAAATGTGACATTACTGAAAATATTAAGATGCATAGTTGTTAATTGGTTTCAGTTGTGTTCGTTGAGGGATGAATATTGGCCAAGACTCAAGAGGGATTCTGCTGCTCCTCCAGAATATTGCCATTGGATCATGTACGGAATGTAATGTGAACAGCCACCACAGCATTGTTTCTGAATCTGTCTTTCGTGAGAAAGTGCCCACTTTGGACCTTTTTCTACACTTCACACAAACAACATAACAAACTTGCATTTCTACAGCACCTTTCACAAGCTCAGGATGCCCCAATGAGCTACACAGCCAATGGAGTACTTTTTGAAGTATTCTCAGTTGTAATGCAGGAAACCTGAAAGTGAATTTGCACACAGCACACAGCTCCCAGAAACAGCAGTGATCATCTGTATTCAAAATGATGGTTCTTGAGGATTACGTGTTGGCCCGCAGGACACCGGCGAGGACTACCTGGCTTTTCTTCACATTGTGATGTGGGAATCCTTTACATCCACCTGAGAGGACAGAATGGGCATTGACTTAATGTCGCATCCACTCTGAGAGTGCACATTCCCTCAGTATTGAGTCAACCAAGAAGATTTCAGAGGCCACATCTGATACAGGTAACTACAGTCAGAGGTAACACCCAGAACTGTTCTGTGTGGATGCTTCCCCGATTATAGTACCAACTAGTTTGGGGCACATGAACAAACTGACATTAATCTGTAACTAACTCTTTGTTAATTTGCTTAAATGAAGAAGTGAATGAATTGTGGGGACTGGCGACACACTGGGTTAGAATACATTCTCACCTCTCTTGGTGTGGTTGAAGATTTCCACAAAATTCACACCAACTGCCTTCCCTTCCCCTAGATGCCTAGAAAATGTCACCAATAATGTTCCCAGACATACTTGCTCAAAACAAAATTGTGTTAATGATTCATACTAAACACCACCCGACTTTAATGTAAATAGTACTGCACCATGTGCAATCCATTCTGCTGCAGGTAATTATTTCAGCATTGTACCTGTTTGGAAATACCGCATGACCATATTTGGAAATGTGTTTGCACATAGCTGCCAGCATTAATGAGAGCATTACCTACCGGCTAGCCACCACAAGAAGACAGCGCATTCTTTCTGATTTTGAAAATCCAGACAATCACGTGGCAAGGCTCTTGATCAGCAACAATTACATCAGCAGACAGGCAAAAGGTAATTAATTGCCTCTGGACAGATCAATTCCGGAGGGTAATTTGTTAAAGGTGGGCAGGCTACAGGCACTTGTGGTGAGACAAAACAAAAATCAACCAGTATGAACTTGAGTCAGGAAATGCTTTCACTGGATTAGCCACAGATGTTTTTAAGCAGTATTTATAAGAAATAACATGTTAAAAATTAATTGGATTGGACATGAAGTGAATATCAAAGAATACAACGAGACAAAAGGAAAACACTTGTGGTTGCTGGAATTAATCCTAATTCTAATTGGTCCTAAAACTAAGCTAACCATCCTGGTCAAACTGCTCTACCCGTGGGTTATGGACTGAATCCCCAAAAGTGCAAAACGTTGGAGTTGTTGCAACACTCCTGGTCCCCCTCTCATCAATTTGGACCACGCTGAGATTGTACAATAAGCCTGGATCCAACAATATCATTCAAAGTGACCTCAAATGGGATCACCGAGTGCAAGAAATGCTGAAGAAATGGAAGACTTCACACACTGCACCTTCTCAAGCAGGATGTGGCTTAAATTGGCCCATCAACTGTTTTAACGACTGAGTAAAACTCATTGTTGAATGAGCAGTACAGGTTTGGAATGCTGGACTTACCAAAGAGCATGGTAACAAGTTCGAAAGCGTTCAGGAACGAGTGCTAAAACCGACCCTAAATAATGCATGCTAATGCTACTCAAACACAATCTTTTTATTTGCAAATATATACTTTATTCAGAAAATATCTAATAGAACATTACAAAACATGACAAAATGGTCAGAAAGTGCAACAATATTCACCTTTTTTCCCCCATAGATCATGTTGCACTCTGAGGTGCTTTACTGCAATGAAAAGATGACAACCTTTTCAAAAAGGCAATTACACGAAGTTTAACGGCGTTCAACTTTTCTACAGTCAACCATCTGAATTGGTGTTCCCTTGCTGAAAGGTGGACCAAGCTCTGGTCTGGGCTTTGTTAGAAAACACTTGAATCCCACCTCCATTGCCACTGTCTCTTGCCTCAACACACAAATAAATGTGTGATGGAATTGAAGAGAAAAGACACCACTCCACAAATAAAATATAGAACAAATAGACTATGAGTCAGTCCAATCCCCTAATTTATAAAGCTCATGAATAGTATGTAAATGATTGAAAATGTAAGGAACTAAATCTGACAAGAAATGCCCGATGGACTTTAATACAAAATGTAGAGTACATTAGACCTTCCATTTTAATTCTGTAAATTAAGAAGACACACATGTTGCAAATGTATTGTAATCATTTGTATGCTAAAATGCTTATAATTGTTCCTTCCTTTTCATTATTTTACACATTATTTTAATTTTAATGGTTGTCTATAACTATGTTATGAATTATGATTCCTTGTTTTATTTGTATCATCATCACAATTTGGCTCCAGCCAACATGATGAATTTTCAATAAACCAATTATCTGTGTAATTTGATGGGGAAAGATGATTCTCATCTTAACTCATTATTTTAGAACACATCATCCACTATTTCTAGAATCATGAAATACAAATGTAATACAGAAACCGTCTTAATTTGATGCTGGAGCATCTTTGTTACAGAAACCACGACTGCATCACAATTAGTCACAAGATGGTTTCTGAGTCTAAAAATATAGTGAGATGTGGAATTTCCTCAAATAGTAATTGATGTTGCTTAACCCACCTGTGTGGAAAGTCAAACTTACTTAGATTTGCTCTTCTTGGCAAGACTTGATCAGGCTTACATGACCAAGAGTAGGAGGAGACTTGTGTGAAACATAAATGCCCACACAGACATGTTGGGTTGAACGGGCTGTTTCTGTGCTTTAGACTCTGCACAATTATATATGATTCGATATTTGAATAATTGTAAACGGACAAGGCCTCTGAAAATATATTATTTAGGCTGGTCAATCCCTTTTTGACACTGCTTACTTTCCAGTTAATCTGTCACGACAGTTTAGGTGGAAACTGTCACCTTTTAACAATCTGTCCACTTGGAGTGGGCCTTCTATGTATACTGGGAAGCAAACATTTGAAGTGCCTCTCAAATTATTTTGTAATTCCTCAATTCATTAGTGTACTCTTTTTGTACAAGAGAAAGCTTGTGGTGTCAAACAGGATGTAAAGTTTATGCATAAGTGCTGTTGGAAGCATGGTGGCACAGTGGTTAGCACTGCTGCCTCATGGCGCCGAAGTCCCAGGTTCGATCCCGGCTCTGGGTCACTGTCCGTGTTGAGTTTGCACATTCTCCCCGTGTTTGCGTGGGTTTCGCCCCCACAACCCAAAGATGTGCAGGCTGGGTGGATTGGCCACGCTAAATTGTCCCTTAACTGGAAAAATGAATTGGGTACTCTAAATTTATTTTAAAAAAATAAGTGCTGTTGTAAACTTATTCGACAGGTGGCAAGGGTATTGCTGTATTTGCAATTAATTCTAAGAGGAGTTAAAATTCCAGACTGACAACTGTAAATACTTCAATGTCATCAATTTATGACTGACAAATAGCTCTGCCTCAATTTCACGAAGAGTAGAAATTAATGTACAAATTAACTGTAGGCCATTCGCCCCTCGAACCTGCATCGCCATTTGACAAGATCATGGCAGATCTGATTGTGGCATCAGCTCCACTGTCCTGTCTACCCTCTATAACCCTTTGATTCACTTGTCAATCAAGAATTTATTTAACTCAGTCTTAAAAATAGTCAGTGCTCCCAGGGAAAGAGAGTTCTCCAAAATGACCCTCTTAGAGAGAAAAAATTCTCATCTCCATCTTAAATGGGAGCCTTATTTCTAAAATGTGTCCCTAATTCCAGTAGGCACTTTAATTGACCTCAGTAACCTTGGGTAAGGGAAGAACAAAATAGCCAGACATTTGCCACTCTAGTTCGCCAGACAGCCAGTGGTGCATGTGTGGGACATGAGGTGATGCCTTGCTACCGTTAATGCCAAGTCTCACACAAAACCCACATGAGAAGATACAAAAGAGGGTGAACTGAATTAGGCCCTGTATGAGGGCTTAGTTCCCAGCATTGAATAAATTACTTCCACTACAGTAATGGTAGATTAGAAGATTAATATTTTTCAAATTATGGTGGAATTATATTTTGTCCAGGCAGATAGGTTAGTTGAGAGCAGGAGAGATGGCAGAACAAGGGCAGCACGGTAGCACAAGTGGATAGCACTGTGGCTTCACAGCGCCAGGGTCCCAGGTTCGATTTCCCGCTGGGTCACTGTGCGGAGTCTGCACATTCTCCCCGTGTGTGCGTGGGTTTCCTCCGGGTGCTCCGGTTTCCTCCCACAGTCCAAAGATGTGCAGGTTAGGTGGATTGGCCATGCTAAATTGCCCTTAGTGTCCAAAAAGATTAGGAGGGGTTATTGGGTTACGGGGTAGGGTGGAAGTGAGGGTTTAAGTGGGTCGGTGCAGACTCAATGGGCTGAATGGCCACCTTCTGCACTGTGTGTTCTAACCCACCTGTGATTCTATGATTCATTTTCTAACTAGATAAAAGCAAATTACTGTGGATGCTGGAATCTGAAGCAAAAACAGACAGTACTGGACAATCTCAGCAGGTCTGACCGCATCTGTGGAAAGAAAAGGAAGCTAATGGTTCGAGTCTGGATGACTGTTTGACAGCATGCGATGTTACTGAAAATATTGCGATTCATGGCTGGACAGCTGGTTTGAGATGCAGAGCGAGGCCAACAGCACGGGTTCAATTCCCGTACCGACTTGAGGTTATTCATGAAGGCCCTGCCATCTCAACCGTGCCCCTCGCCTGAGATGTGGTGATCCTCAGGCAAAATCACCGTCAGTCAGCTCTCCACCTCAAAGGGGATAGCAGACTATGGTCATCTGGGACTATGGCGACCTTACTTTGCTTTGCTAGCCCAAAGATCAGACAGAATGTTCCGAGAGGTTTTCCAAAATTAGCCTCAGATATTTTTGCATTTCCCTGGAGATCACCTGACTGGGGCACAGTGCATAGTGATGAACATACCATGATGGAATAGAAATGGGCAGGGTGTGGGGGTTCAGGAAACCAGATGTTTCTCCAACCCTTCTTCAGTTTGAATGAATGTCCACTTGGGTCAGGTATTGAGGAACCTCTGTAAGCAAGAAATCAGAGGAGCTAAAGAAAAGTGATTGAGACATCCCAAGTTTATCCAGATTCTACTTGAAAAAGTATCTTGCATTAGGGATAATTTGTTAAAAACACCTTTCTGAATGCAATCAATTTTTGATCGGAGAGTTGGAGAAAATCTGATACGGCAGAGAAGGCAAGTGGTTTCTGGGGCTAGAATTTCAGTTAGGAGTCACCTCACTAAGAGATAAGGAACAGACGGCGGTAAAGGACTATTCACAGGACAAGGAAAGTGAGGCAGGGTGGGATTGCTGCAGCAGGAAGTCCCAGAGCAAACAATCCTCTCCAACAAACCTGTAACAGTGGCTTCCTTTTGGCAGGATGAGATTTCTGAGCAGGACCATCAAATACATTATGATAGCACCTGAAAACATGAGATGGCTGGGATGGTTTTGGGGGGCGCAGTGGTAGTGGAGATGGAGGCTTGAGCAATTTTATCACGAAAGGCAACTTCCCTCTTAACTCATTAAATTAATGATGAGGAAAGAGACTACATCATATAGAGATAAAGCAAATTATCTTGTAAAAATGTTTTTAAGTACCCAATTTAGAGAAACCAATTTTTTTTTCCCAATTAAGGGGCGAATTTAGCGTGGTCAATTCACCTACCCTGTACAGCTTTTTGGGTGTGGGGGTGAGACCCACACAGGCACAGGGAGAATGTGCAAACTCCACTGTGATCGAACCTGGGTCCTCGGTGCCGTGAGGCAGCAGGACTAACCACTACGCCACAGTGCTGCCCCGAGATCAAGTGAATTTATAAATAACACTCGGGCCATGTTCCAGATTGATCACCTGAATAGATCGGAGGGGAATTTCCTGGAGTATTTTTCTATTATTGGCCCTGATTTTTTTGCCTCTCCTTGAGATTACGTTATTCTGGGTGGGTGTTGGTGGGAGTTAGAGGGCGGGATTCTCCATTTCTGAGACTAAGTGTTGACGCCAACGCTGAATTTGTGGACTTTACGACAGAAAAACTGGCATTGAACCTGGACCGATTCTGCTACTATTGAGGGGCTAGCAATGGTGCCGCATGGAACACAATCTATTCCAATGAAAAACAGTGCGGGATTTGCTGGATGCATGATTGACACTCGGGAGGCTGACAAACTGCAGCCGCACATACACATTACACTCCCAGCACACACGTATTCCAGCCAGAAAGATGGTGCTGATTGTGCTGGAGAGCGCCCATACAGCTGATGGCTTGGCTAGGGCCAGAGGGCACCCCCGGGGATGCCCTGGGAGGCAACCCGTGGCACTAAGTTCACAGTGGGCTGTGAGGAATGTGTTCAGCTGCCTTGCCGGCTGCGGCAATGGTGCTCCATGCCCGCCAACCCTGACCCTTCAGCCTACTGCCTGGCCACCCCCCACTACTCCCCCTGGCCCTGGCAGAAGCCCCTGGCCAGCGGCACAACTGTCAGTACACTATGGCGATGTTGGACACCTCCTGTAACCCCCTCTCTCCCTCAGCAGCCGCCACGCCAGTTTCCCGATTTTTCCCGTCGGGAAATCGGCCCATCGGAGGCGGAGAATCACGAAGGCCCCGGTGAATACCGGGTCAGGCTCGCTAATGATATGTAAACGGTGTCTGCTGTACGTGCGTTCCGGAACGCATTGACACTGCTGTCTAGGTGTAACATTGCGATTTGGCGTCAAATTGGCGCTTGCCGCTAACGGAGTGTCTAGTTATGATGCCACGACTATCATGGTATGGCATAGGTTTGATGGACCTTCTGGTCTTAATGTGCCCATCAATTTTGTATGTTCATTGAGAGGTAACTTGACAGTGAAGAGAGTTGAATGCTATACTGACGGACTACACTGTTTTCTGTATGCAGACTGACTGTCCCAGATGTTTTGATGCTTCCAGGTGTTAGGGTGAGGGACCAGGGATGATGATAGATGGGAGATAAACACATTGCAAGAAGTCCTGCGAAAGTGCAGATTAGGTTTAGGACCAGGGCATCAATTGCCATCTCTGGATTTCCCCCCCAACCACGTGCTAGAATACAGAAAGTTGGAAAGACTTGGGGCTGAATTCTCCCCAAATGGGGCTAACGATTGACGCCATTGTGAAAACCGTGGATTCTCCCCAAATGGGGCTAACGATTGACGCCATTGTGAAAACCGTGGATTTCACGACAGTGTCATCGGGCCCCCATGTGGAGCCATTCAACGGACCACAAGGGGCTAGGACGGACGGGTCGTGCAGCGCGTGACGGACCGGCCGCTGATACGCCACTTCCGTCATTGACACATTCCCGCTCCAGTTAAAATTCACCCCACACAGTGTCACAGACAAGATGGCAGTGCGCAGAGCTGCTCTGCGATTTAGGGACAGGGAGCTCGAGACCATCCTGGACGGCGTGGAGGAGAGGAGGCTGGTGTTATATCACGGACCGGGCCGTAGGATGGCAGGCGTCATTGTTTGCCGTGCGTGGGTGGAGGTGGCCACCGCCGTTAACGCCGTCGCGGTGGTGGTGAGGACAGCTGACCAGTGCTGGAAAAAGTTGCCCAACCTCCTCAGGGCAGCCAAGGTGAGTACCCAGCACTGTGCCCCTGGCACCAACCCCCCTACCCGCCCCCGTCCCGCACCCGTGACTCACCCTCCCAGGGGGACGCTCCTCAGCGTGGCCCAGTCACAGCAAGCCATGGCTGAGAGCATTCGCGTCATTACCCAGGTGCTGGCAGTCCCAGAGGGAGGTGCCGCAGTCCCAGTCAGGGATGGCCCACACCCTATGCTCCATGGCCGCGAACATACAGACCCTGGTCAGTACCAGAGCGGGCATCTAGGACTGGCAGCGCCAGGCATCAGGGGGGCCTCGGGGTTTGGGTCCGCTCACACCCCCGTCCCACGGAGAAGCCTGGGGACCCCGAGGGAGGAGGAGGAGCTGGGGCCTGTGAAGTGACTCCTGCTGGTGAGGTCCCGGCACAGCGCAGCACCTCAGACTCCCCCACCCACCCCTGTCCCTGGTGCATCAGGTGGGAAGCGGGCGGAACAGGACGGCACCACGCCACCCGGGACACCCAAGGAGCAGCCTGGCCCATCCAGGCCAGGCAGCCCCAGAAAGCGTGCGCCAACGGTGACCCTAGTCGCAGGGCAGGGGGTCACAGCAGTCCACCTCCACTCTTGCTGTACCATCTGGGGAACCATCTTGGCGTAGTGTTAGGGCCCATAAGGACAGAAAACTAGACACGAGCTAGGTTGGCACGGGTGCAGGGCACCGTTTAGTTACAGGGGCTAGGGCACAGACTGTAAATAGACCGTCAGCAGCATTGCCCAGGCGCTGGCCGACGTGGCACAGACGCAGAGTGGGGTGGTCCAGTCCCAGGAGATGACACAATCACTGGCTGAAGTGGCACAGACCCAGAAGGTGGTAACACGGTCGCAGCGTGGTGTGGTCCACTCCCTGTGCTCCATGGCCGTGAGCATGCAGGTCCTGGTCGCGATGGCAGCGCCAGGTGGCGGGGGAGTCTCAGGGAATAGCTTCTCTCGCATACCTATCCCATGGAATAGCCACTGAGCACCCCAAGAGAGTAGGAGGTGATGGAACCCGTGTCGGTGACTACCGCAAGTGGGCAGCGGGCAGAACAGGGTGGCACCACACCACCTTGGACACCCGAGCAGCTGCCGGGCCCTGGTTGCCCCAGAAGACGTCCGCCAACGGGGACTCAGATCGCAGGGTGGGAATCACAGCAGCCGCCTCCACTCCTGCTGTACCATCTGGGGAACCACCTAGACATAGCGTTAGAGCCCGTAGGGCCAGAAAGTTAGACACTAGTTAAGTTGGCACGGGTACAGGATACAATTTAGTGATAATGGTTAGGGCACGTATCTGTATATATGTTGTCACATTAAACACTTATTCACAACGTTACAACCTGCCTCGTGTTCTGGCAGATGGGTGTGCGGGTTGGGCCCGTCTGGGTCCGCCGCAGTAGAGGCTGGGAGTTGGCAGACATTGGGGATTGGCTTAGCTCAGGGGCTGCATTTCAGCCTGCACACATTGCTCCGGTGTCCCACCCACCCCTGCCACTCCAGGGATTCGATGGGACCGTGAAATGGAATGGCCAGTTCGCATACAGGTATCACCCACGTGGATGGTGGAAAGTGCTGTACAATTGTAGAAATCTGACCCTATTTCCAGTTCTCTCCAGCTTTGATAAAGAGTCACCCAGACTGGAAACACTATCTCCCTTCTCTCTCCCCAGATGCTTTCTGACCTGCTGAAATTGTCCAATATTTTCTGTCTTTGTTAAATAAAAGTGCTAACTCAGTTAAAGGTGGAGAGGAGTCAGGACCTGATGTGATACATCCACGGATCCTGAGGTAACAGATGAAGAAATGATGGAGGCACAATAAATGATATTTTAGGTTCAAATTAAAGTGAATGGACATTGGAGGACTGAAGAGGAGCCAATTTAATGGCTCCATTAAAAGAAGGGCATATCCAGATCATTACAGGCCAGTTAATAGCATTGTAGAATAAAATAGTACAGGAGGCGGCTATTTGGTCCATCGTATCTGTGCCACATTTTGGAAAAAGCAATCCAATTAGACCCTCTTTCCCCAGAGCCCAGCAATTATTTTCCAAATATTTATCAAACTCAGTTTTGAAAATAATAATTGAAACAGTTTCCGCTGCCCTTTCAGGCAACACATTGCAGATCACTACAACTTACTGCATGCTTTTCCTTCTTGCTTATCTTGCCTCTGAATTTCTTTGCTAATTGCTTTAAATCTGGCTACTGGCAACAATTTCTCCTCATTTACTCTATCCAAACTCGCCAAGGTTTTGAAGACCTCTATCAAATCTCCCTTGATCTAAGGAGTACCCAGTTTCTCTAAACCTCTCCACACAACTGAAGACTTTAATTTCTGATGCCATTTAAGTCAACCTCCTCTAGACCCTTTCCAAGGGTATGAATTTCTTCCTAAAGTGTGATGCCCGGAATTAGAAACAATATACTACATTTGATATTAGTATTTAATGTGACTTAATTAGCACAAAGTGTCCCTTCAAAATGAATAGGGTCATTGTGAAAACTTTTTAAAAAGTAATTCCTCAGATTTTTATTACTGAACGGTATAATCTAATTTGCACTTGGAGCTTTCTGACACAAACATTTCAAGTTCCAGCGAAGAGACAAATGTGCTAAATCCGGTCATTAAAAAAAACAGTTGCTAATTATAGTTTGATAATTGCCTGCCTGAAATGCCAAGACTATGAGCGAAATTATACTCATACTGCAGAAACTTTGGTGCCTAAACATTGCGCAATCAAGAGGCATTATCAATAATAAAATTGTGTTGTACTTGCTGTCACATTGAATCTAGTGTTCATTACTAGCTGTGTAGGGTTGCAAGTTCATTCTAGGCTGACTGGTAAAATGCTGTACAGGTGAAAATTCTCCCCACCATACTTCGAGTTCCAAAGCTGGACATATTGAAGTATAGCAAAGCTAGAGTTTCTTGGATAAGTAGAGAAATTAAAACATCTTAAAGAAACATATAACACATCCAGATGTATTTATACAAAAGAAAACTAGGGAAGTATGGACTGGAATAACTATCAAGGAGACATGAAGACAGACCGTCAGATAACAAATTATTTACTCAAATAATTTCTGCAAATAAAAAACAAAATACATTTTTAGAAGAAAGAATGCAGCAAATTGTTGAAGAAAATATTATGAGGTTGATGGAATGGGAGAGATATCAAGGCTTTAGGTCAAGTGCTGGCAAATGAGATTAGGTAGACAGGTCAGGTGTTTTTCATGCATTGGTGTGGAATTGATGGGCCGAAGGGCCTCTTCTGCACTATTATTCTGTGATTATTGAGTATTTTGTCTTGGTTTTCTCAGAAGAATGCCATCAAATGAAGGGAAAAGGGTAGAGTAATTCCGATAATTACAGATCAAGAATGAACCCTGAAAGAAAATGAGTGGAACTTCTAACTGGAAAAGACGCTAGACCCTTTTTGGCACATGGCCTGGCATACTTATAGCAGAGGGCTGCCCACGATATTTCAGATATCCTTGAATATTAATGTTCTGACACTAAGGGTTGCCAACATAACACCCTCTGTTCTGTAAGACAAAACAATAAGTCCAGTAACCTCAGACCAGTCAGCATATCAGTGGCAGATAGGGGGCACGATTCTCCGAAATGGAGACAGAGTGTTCGCGCCGTTGTGAACGCCGTCGAAACGGCCCCTATCTCGACCGATTCAGGGCCCGAAAATGGGCTAGGAGCGGCGCCGCGTCATTTACGCGTGCCAGGCCTTGGCGCCGCATAAAGGCGGCACCGCATACATGACGCGGCCAGTGCCGCATAACTGGCGTCACCCACGCATGCGCGGCTGCCGTCCTCCCCGCAAGAAGATGTCAGACGGATCTTGTGGGTCTGCGGAAGAAAGGAGATCCTCCTTCAGAGAGGACGGCCCGACGATTGGTGGGCACCGATCGCAGGCCAGACCCCATCTGAGGCCCCCCACGGTGCACGATCAACCCCTCGCCCCCCCCCCCCCACCCAGCATTCCCGCGCTGTTCCCGCTGTCAGCAAACAGATGTGGACGGCGCCGGGGGGAACCTGCCGTTTTGGGCAGGCCGCGCGGCCCATCCGACACTGAGAATCGCGGGGGTACCGGTGAATCGCCATTTTGGCTGTCTCGGGCGATTCACTGGACCACGCCGCGCAAAACACGATTGTGCCGATCTGGCCGCTTCCGTGAATCGCGGGAGGGCGTCGGACCGGCGTCGCGGGAAAATTTGGTGACCCAGGCGATTCTCCAAACCGGCGCGGGAGTGGAGAATCGCACCCAGGGTTCTGGAATGCATCAGAACACACCATTCAGGACAAGACGAATACTCAGTTAAACAGAGCAGGATTAAGTAAGGGCAATTAGAATGGATTTGTAAAAGACAAGTAGTGACAATTTTAAGAATTGTTTGAGGATATAGTGGAATGTATGGGTGAATGCCTCTACCTCGTGTGCGAGGTTGGAGCTGATACAGCTGAAGGTGGTGCATAGAGCGCACCTTACAAGGGCGAGGATGCGCCTGCACTTTGAGGGGGTAGAAGATGTATGTGAACGTTGCGGGCGGGGGGTGGGCGCAAACCACATTCATGTT
Source organism: Scyliorhinus torazame (assembly GCF_047496885.1). Classification (NCBI taxonomy): domain Eukaryota; kingdom Metazoa; phylum Chordata; class Chondrichthyes; order Carcharhiniformes; family Scyliorhinidae; genus Scyliorhinus; species Scyliorhinus torazame. The sequence continues at coordinate 44,516 of NW_027308655.1, read as the reverse complement.
TTGGTCCTGTTCAAAGCTGGAGGTTTACTAGAAGGAGGTGTTTAGGGTCATCTCTAAAGTGCTGCACATGAAACTGGACCCGGGCCTTCAGGAGGCCATATTCGGGGTGTCGGACCAGCCGCGGTTGGAAATGGGTGCGGAGGAAAAACGACTCATTGATCGCCTGAAGACAGATCCTGTTAGGGTGGCGATCAACCTCTCCATCCTGTGCCCTGGTGTGGCGGGGGGGGGCTGCTGGAATTCTTGACGCTTGAAAAGGTCAAATTTGAACTTTCGAGAATTGGATCACATCGAACATTGGGGGGTTGGGGGCTGGGAGGATTGGGGGAGGGGGACTGTATGTGTTAATGGTGACTATGGGTGATTCCTGATTCCTCTTTGTCATTTGTTTATGTTAACATGCGGGCTAATGTTTGGGGGTTTGGTGGGAGGATGGGATCATTGTTATTGATATGGGGATTGACATTACATTCGTTACTGATTATTGTTTATAGTTGGATATACATTTGGGAGAAAAGCGAGAATAATTTAAAAAAAAAGAAATGTGACCCCGGGGTTGGTGTTGGGACCACTTCTCATTTGGGCTGTGGTGCAGTGGTCACAATATCAATATAAAAATGGAAAATATAGAGTAGTTTGAATTCGGGTCAATTTTGTTGCTTGGTCAAATGGATCATCAGATGAAACTTAACAGAAATCTAAAGTGATATATTTTGAGAGGAGGGAGAAGATGAGAAAATACACATTAAATGGTGAAGTTCTAAATCTAGGTAGTGTCTCAAAACTGGCAACGTCGGTACCTGGTTTAGCTCAGTGGGCTAGATTGCTGGTTTGTGATGCAGAACAAGGCCAGCAGCGCGGGTTCAATTCCTGTACCAGCCGAGAATTCAGAATTCTCCCTCTGTGTACCCGAACAGGTGCCGGAATGTGGCGACTAGGGGCTTTTCACAGTAACTTCATTGCAGTGTTCATGTAAGCCTACTTGTGACAATAAAATTTATTTACATTTACCCAGTCCATGCCGGATTTTGGATCTTGCCATTTTTGGGTTGGGCAGTTCAGTCATGTAGAATGTTGAAGGTATGTTTTTCAAGTTAGGATTGTGAAGGGGAGTTTTAAAAGAAATAGAGACAATACTGCAAGAGAAGCCAGTAAATTATTTGGGGCTGTTTCAGATCCGTCCGTCAGTGTGACTTTGCCAGAAGCACATTATGTGCACGTAAATAGGGTTCCTGTTGCACTTGGTGTTGGAGTGGGAGCAGTTCCAAAGAATTTTGCCAGCCTTGCAGTCAGATCAAATACATTGGGGAGGACGGAAAGTCAGGCGATGGCAGAGTCATTCAGACTTGAAATGTTAGCTCCGTTCTCTCTCCACAGAATCTGTCAGACCTGCTGAGAGTGTCCAGTATTTCCTGTTTTTGTTCCAGATTCCAGCATTTGCAGTAATTTGCTTTAAAGAATTTGCATTAATAGCTTTAAAGAATTGTCCGGTTTTCACACATTGCCAGTCTTCAGATTGCTGGATCTGAATGGTACCTGCAGGATTAGAGACACTTTGGCTTGTTAAATAAAGATTAAAAAGGGTGTAGCCTATCAAGGAAAAAACAGTAAATATTGAACCTACATAAAACAACGGTTATGCTATTGTTGAGATATTGCATTCAGCTTTTGAGTACTTTTACTTCAGGAAAGGTGTCCAAGACCTGAAGAGGTTGCAGGTGAGAATCAGATAGACATGAAGAAGAAATAACTCCAATTAGGAGGAGCTGGAGAAATTGAAGTGCAGGGCGCTATTCACCATCTTTTCCCTTTTCGGTCAGCTAAATCCCTCACTGATTTTCTCACTCGTTTACTCTGGAAACAATTACAATAATCCCTTCTTTTTAAACTTTAGTTTTCCAATCTCAAAAATTTCCTTTTCATTGTGACAATTGTGTCAGAAACAACTCTTTAAACCTTACACAAAGTTTTTATAACCCAAGATCAATCCAATACAGAAACAACTCTTTAAACCTTACACAAAGTTTTTATAACTCAAGGTCAATCCAATACAGGATTGATCATAATCATTTCAAATATCACAAATTCCACCATCTCGTTCGCAAATGAATGAATTCGTATCTATTAAATTCCCCACGTTTTGTTACAAATATCCTGGAATTGTGATTCCAGCCAGTGAGCGTGTTTCCAGGTTTCTAACTTGAAACAAAACTATTAATTACACTTCTCTTTCATAGATATATTTTCATAGAATTTACAGTGCAGAAGGAGGCCATTCGACCCATCGGGTCTGCACCAGCTCTTACAAAGAGCACCCTACTGAAGCCCACGTATCTACCCTATCCTCGTAACCTCCACTTAACATTTTTTGGACTCTAAGGGCAATTTAGCATCGTCAATCCACCTAACCCGCACATCTTTGGACTGTGGGAGGAAACCGGAGCACCCAGAGGAAATCCACGCAGACACGGGGAGAATGTGCAGACTCGGGGAGAATGTGCAGACTCCGCACAGACAGTGACCCAAGCCGGGAATCGAACCTGGGACCCTGGAGCTGTGAAGCAACTGTGCTAACCACTATGCTACCATGCTGCCCCTTTTGACTTTAATCACTGAAATTATCACAAAAACACAATGTCAGACAGAAAACATTAAAACCCAAAGTACACAAACAGCATTCAGACACAAAGAAACATAGCACGTTTTAAAATGATAACCAAAATGAAGTACATCACGCTCTAGTGATGCTTGCTTTAAACTTCTGAAATGCTTGTAATTAAAACTCAAAAAGCAAGGTTAAGTTAAAAAACCTCAAAATATATAGCCCAAATCAATAATAAAACAAACCTATGAACACACACATAGATTCCCACAGCTCATAAATTTCAGTTAATTCTCAGCATTCTCTCACAGCTACACGTTCTTAGTGACAGAAAACACTACAAACTCTCAATCCCTTACTAAAAATTTAATTGGGCCCCCACAAATCCACAATTAAACCGAGTATTAAATTAACACATGCACACTCAGTAAACACATTCATAATTCCATGCACTCCTAGAAATCACTTCTGTAATGAGATAAACCCAAAATGTCAACGGTATCCCTAGGTTGCGAGCTCCAGGGAAAAGAACATAAGAACTAGGAGCAGGACTAGGCCATCTGGCCTCTCGAGCCTGCTCCACCATTCAATGAGATCATGGCTGATCTTTTGTGGACTCAGCTCCACTTTCCGGCCCGAACACCATAACCCTTAATCCCTTTATTCTTCAAAAAACTATCTATCTTTATCTTAAAACATTTAATGAAGGAGCCTCTACTGCTTCACTGGGCAAGGAATTCCATAGATTCACCATCCTTTGGGTGAAGAAGTTCCTCCTAAACTCAGTCCTAAATCTACTTCCCCTTATTTTGAGGCTATGCCCCCTAGTTCTGCTTTCACCCGCCAGTGGAAACAACCTGCCCGCATCTATCCTATTTATTCCCTTCATAATTTTATATGTTTCTATAAGATCCCCCGCATCCTTCTAAATTCCAACGAGTACAGTCCCAGTCTACTCAACCTCTCCTCGTAATCCAATCCCTTCAGCTCTGGGATTAACCTAGTGAATCTCCTCTGCACACCCTCCAGTGCCAGTACGTCCTTTCTCAAGTAAGGAGACCAAAATTGAACACAATACTCCAGGTGTGGCCTCACTAACACCTTATACAATTGCAGCATAACCTCCCTAGTCTTAAACTCCATCCCTCTAGCAATGAAGGACAACATTCCATTTGCCTTCTTAATCACCTGTTGCACCTGTAAACCAACTTTTTGCGGCTCATACACTAGCACACCCAGGTCTCTCTGCACAGCAGCATGTTTTAATATTTTATCATTTAAATAATAATCCCTTTTGCTGTTATTAAAGAGAAACAAATTAAAGTTTTAACTGGTTTAAAATTTCAACCATAATACAAGTCATCAAGCAAAGAAAAAAACCTTAAAACATAAAAGACCAGACTACAGGGGGTTTACTAGCCATCAGTTCACTGACACAAAAACAGCCCTTACAGACACACAAAGAATTACATTCAGACAGGAAAAGGATTTATATTTCAGCAAAATACATAGATAGTTATGTAATTTCTTTCTTTTTGTTGCCTTTTCACACAGCTCACAATATAATTCAGAGGCTATGAACTTATTTTCTTCGAACCTTACTTATGACTAGGTGGGATTTAGAGAAATAAATTGTTTTAGGTTTTGATCCGGCACACAAGTAGTCAGTCATCTCAGTGAAAAGGGAGCGCATCTCCTGTAACTGCCGTCAGTAACACTTGCTGTTTTCCCAATTCCCCCTTTAACTCCAATAGCTGAAACCTACACAAGGAGTGACCATCTTCTCTGTCAGGCTGCCAGCTGCTTCCCTTAAAGACCCTCTGGCATCACACAGCTTCTGTGAGCATCTCTCATTTATTCTGTTACTTTATGAGCTCCTGCCCGAGTTGCTATACCTCAACCAAGGCAACTCCATGCAAACTGAATATACTCTGCAGTATTGTAGCTGACTGCTCAGTTCCTAACCCGAAAGTATGAACTTGTCTCTCCAAACCATTTATCTTCTTATCTTTCTGCTGGAATTGCTTTCTCAAATTCTCCACGTCCTCCTCATTGTTCAAAACTCCAAAAACTTCTAAGCATGGTAATATGCTCCATAAGCCAAAGACCCATTGCCTCTTTGCTCTTAACTTACTCACATCCATCTGCCTCTTTACTACATTCAGACTCGTATGCTGGTTCCTCAAACCGACACACTGTCTTCCGGTTTCAAATGCTGACATCCCTATCTAATAGGTGGTAAAATGAACACACTCGCCCATCCTCTGCTGTCAGCATTCGATCTGGTGCCAGTATCCAATATTGTGAGGATCCTGCTGACTACATCAGATTGTTGGGTTAAGGATTGAAACCACTCTGCAAGTTGCAAGTGTTCACAAGCATGCTTGTAGGAACAGATTTCATCTCCCAAGCATGCTTACAAATAAAATGTCTGCTACTGCAATCTATGGACTACAGTGGTTTTAATTATTTTACCACAACCTCAAACCAAAAAGGCCAAGTGATGGAGTATGACTGCTGTGTCAGAGATGACACATGTAGAGGAGCACTGAGAGTAGCACAAGACAAGTGTGCATTCAATAAATGACTACCCCCCCATCTCACAATGAGGGGTCCCCAGCACCCCCCAAACACCTGTGCAGGCACCCTGGCCCAATCACCATCACGTGGAAAATGCAGTTTGGCACCTTAGCAGTGCCAGGCTGGTACCCAGATGGTGCCAGTGCCAGGGTACCACCCTGCCCAAACAGCATGCACCTGGAGGCATCCGATCCCCTGGGGGCCCCCACGAGTGCCGGCGTCTGGTACCTATTTGTGGAGACCAGTACTGAATAGCATTCGTCGAGGTGAACACCACACGAAACTGCATATGAAATGAAATGAAAATCGCTTATTGTCACAGGTAGGCTTCAAATGAAGTTACTGTGAAAAGCCCCTAGTCGCCACTCCGGCACCTGTTCGGGGAGGCTGGTACGGGAATTGAACCGTGCTGCTGGCCTGCTTTCAAAGCCAACGATTTAGCCCTGTGCTAAACCAGCCCCTGTAATATGAGCTGTCTAGCTCTCATATGCAGATTAGCCAAGTGAGCCCACCAAGGGCGGGATTTACATCGCAATGTCTCGCGAGATCACATTAGATCTTCCGAGGTGTTGGGAGCTGGGTAGATACTGGGAGCGGGTCTCCTGGCTTCCATCGGCCACGCTGCACCATGGCGCGCTGCTTTCTGGGCGCAGCATGGCTATTCGATTGCATCCAATGGCACACACGGTCTCACGAATGCAGACATAATAAATATAGTATACTTTTACAAATTAGTTAATTCAGTCTCTAATTTATGATTTCCATTCCCTCATGGGTCTGGCCTGTGGTTTCTTGAATGCATTTAATGATTATGAAGTTGAAGTGAAGATCTTGTAAAGTGAATGGGTTTACAGCAAGTTGCAAGGTTTCTTGTACTCTAATATCCAAGTGGATGCTTCTGGGAACTATGAAACTGGAACAGGTTAAATACTTTGGCTGCTTGATGAGTTGCAGCTAGTTTCAAAATCTGGATCTCAGACTGGCTGATGATTAATGGTTCTGCTGAGTCCTGGGACAATACTGCCCTACTCATGGGCAACCAGGGATGGGCAATAAATGCTGGATTAACCAGCGATACTCACATCCTGTAAATGAATAAACAGAAGGATGTAATCGCTGAAGCCAGCTTACATCACATAACGGTTGGGTTAACACTTGAAACCCACCCAGTCTAGTTTGGGCAGGGAAACCATCATGATACAATGGGCAGTTGATAGTGGCCATCGAGTTTCGATCCTTTTTGTGCAGCACGAAGTATGGAGACAGGCAGTCTGGAAAATTCCAGTCTTTAGGTGTTGGCCCATTCTTAAACAATTGTGTGAATTTGATAAATGGCTGAGATACCCTCATCACTGTCCATACTTAATTGGGCATGTGCTAGAGAATTGATATGGTCTGTAGTCAAAATGCCAAGTCATGTGATTTGTGGCAGCCACCTTAACTGCTTGTGTCCAGTTTTGATTGAAAGTACATATGATCTGATGTACTGAGCATGACAAAGTTCTTCCACCTCAACGGATGGATGCATTTTAAACACTAGATTGTATTTACTAGGTGGGAATAAAAACAAAATCCCCCATGACAGTTGTGGTTCGGTGCATGGCACTCTTGTCTCCAAGTCAGATGGTTTCAGTTTCGACTCCTACTGAAATGTCAAGTTTGATTATTCAATGCAATATTGAGTGAATGCTACGTTGCTGGAGATGCTGTCTTGAGAGATGTAGATTCAACTACTTGGATTAGCTCAGAACATTGAACATGGATTTGGTTGTCAGGTGGAAATCTGATTGATTGGACCATTCTATATCAATTTTCTGGCTTCATTTCACTTTCCTTGGCTGCAATCAAGTTTCCTTAACACCCTGGAATCAGGAACAATTAATAGACAAGATTCCCATAAACTGATTAGTGTGCAGGAAAGCCAAAGAATGCAAGAATAGATAGTGTTGATATAATAGAACATCTTCCAATATTAAGATATCACCTTCAAGGAAAAATATAATTCAGAAAAACTGGAGGTGTTTTATGCTTTCAGGAGTGAATCCAAGTTCTCAAATATCCACAACTTTGCATGTAAACAAACATTTTCCTACTGAAATATAATAAATCTCGCTATAGATCCCAAGTGACCAGCATTGCAGTTACCTACTGTGGATTTCTACAAGACACTGGATTTCCATGCCATTATAAAGAGGACCTTCAGCGAAGAGGATGTGAAAATGAATGTACATTTTGTTTAATTATTGTAATGCATTGTGATAGCATATCATAATAAAAAATTTGTTTCTTTGTACCAAAATGTCTTTATTTTAATTGTTTGTTTCTTGAGCATTTATGGTCCCTATACAAGTTCCATACTCCGATGTGGCTCACTGGCCCATCCCTGCTGTGATTCAACTGGAGTACAATTCTTGAGCATTTTATACTTCACAGCAAAGCCAACAATTGAACAATGACTTACTTAACAGCTGATTTGAATTTAACTTAATTTCCCACCATAGATGGTGAATGCAATCTACAAAGCAATTTGTTAACACCAACTACATACTAAACTAGCTTGTAACCACTTCTACACTGGCTTGGATCAGAAATTCATCATGAAGGAAATGAAGGAATGACCATAGTTAAGAGACTGTGGACTCAGGGTGGCTCGTGGCTCTTAGAATTTTAGGTGTCCATATAAAACACTGCATTTTACAATTGCTTCTTGAAATGAAATGAAAATCGCTTAGTCACAAGTAGGCTTCAAATGAAGTTCCTGTGAAAAGCCCCTAGTTGCCACATTGCGGCGCCTGTTCAGGGAGGCTGGTACGGGAATTGAACCGTGCTGCTGGCCTGCCTTGGGTCTGCTTTAAAAGCCAGCGATTTAGCCCAGTGTGCTAAACCAGCTACTGTAGGCTTGGGTATTAAATGATGGCAGGGAAACTTTGGTTTTCGTTAATAGGCAGTTAGCTGGCATACGGTTTACAACCTGTATTTTGGACAAGACAACATCCACTCACACCCTTTTAGGACTAAGCGTGGGCAAAATTCAACTGCAGGTTTTGATTTCTAATCCAACCACTGTCAGATGAAATCAAAAATTTCCAATGAAATATAATATTTAGTCGCTTCACTTGAGAGTAGAGAACTTGAGCTTTGCTGAAAAAAGACAGGGTGTCAAAGCTTTTTGTCATGCACTCATCAGGACAGATGCAAGAATGCAAGATTTCAAAGGGAGGACCAATGCATACTGCATGAGAGAAGGGTGTTGATTATTTGGCAAGTGGACTGATTGGTCAAGGCACCGCCATGGAGAATGCACAAGGACAGTTACCCACCCCAAAGCTTTTTTTTTTTTTTTTTATAATTGAAAAAGATGCAATGCTTGGACATTTCCAAGTGCTATTGCTCAACAAACGTGAAACTTCACCATTGCCAGTGTGCTTTGATTCCAACAGCACAACTCAGAACCTCATACAACTATACTAACAGGTGCATAGTGTAGCCTGGAGTATATTAAGTAATTAATTAGTTAGGCACTCCATAAGCTCCCTTACAGAATGCAAAATAATTAAAAATATTTCGGTGGTTTTGAGTTGCACATCAAATTTTACACAATTACTGCCAAGTTGTGATGCAGGGTCAGAATGCTTTGCAAGTGGAAAATAAATGACTTAAGTCACACCCTCTATTTGGGCAGCCTCCATGTAGAAAACTGTTCCTTAGCTGCTCTGAATCTGGTTAGTGATGATCGTGATTTGTCATGCAGTATGTAAATGCACGCATCAGAATGTACGCGAGAAAAAGAGTTTAATGGTGTTAGATTCAGAAAGGTCACTACATTTTGCCAATGTTTATTATGATTTGTTAAATGTTACGAATACAATCTTGCTCAAAAAAAACCTTTTCCTCTCTCCCACAAAACCACATCTTTGTGATTATATAATTATCGGTTTTCAAATGTTGCAATTTGGGTAATTCCTGTTGTAAATGTACCAGGCACTCAACTCTCCCAATACCGGGGTGTGGGTTACAGATTCACAAAAAATGGAGTCAGCCCAAAACATCGAAACCGTGAAAAATAAAAAGGTACCAGAATGATTCCCAATTACAAGCTATGTCAATGGACTGGAACAATTTCTATTGAAACTGAAAAATAAAAAGGTACCAGTAACAATTCCCAATCATAAGCTACGTCAATTAAAAGTGAAATACTCTTGTATGAAGTCTTTTGGATACGCCCAATACTGATGGCTTTAGGGTCTGTCTTCTGAATGGAATTGAGTATTTCCCTCGTCAGTGGCCTGGGTCCAGCAGCTAATTATTCCTCAGTTTTTGCTTCCATTTCATCCGCATCATCATCTCCGTCAACCTCAGCATTCTCTCGCTCCAGTCGCTCAAGTTGTCTTGCCAGTTCTGTCTCATCAGTATCTGTAACCACCTTGGGCTGTGAAGGCCATATAAAAACAAACAACTCGTGAAAAGTATGAAGACACTTGGTATAACTTAAAGATTATGTACAAGCTCCCTTCAAAGAACAAAATGAAGAATTGAAAACAATTTGAAAGCTTGCCACATTCCATTTCAGTTTTTTCAAGCAAGAAATCCAATCACATTAAAAAGCAATTCTGACAGAAAATGGAAACTTCTGTATTGATTAGCTGTTTAAGTAAATAGAGGAGAAAGTTTTTTCCTCATAATAATAATCTTTATTAGTAATAGTAATAATCTTTATTGTCACAAGTAGGCTTACATTAACATTGCAATGAAGTTACGGTGAAAAGCCCCAAAGTCGCCACACTCTGGCGCCTGTTTGGTACACAGAGGGAGAATTCAGAATGTCCAAATTAGTTTCACAAGTAGACTTACATTAACACTGTAATGACGTTACTGTGAAAATCCCCTAGTCGCCACACTCCGGCGCCTGATCGGGTACACGGAGGGAGAATTCAGAATGTTCAATTCATCCAACAGCTGGTCTTTCGGGACTTGTGGGAGGAAACCAGAGGAAGCCCATGCAGACACTGGGAGAACGTGCAGACTCTGCACAGACAGTGACCGAAGCCAGGAATCATACCCGGGTCCCTGGCGCTGTGAAGCAACAGTGCTGACCATCATGCCACCCTACTTGCTTGCTGGGTGCTTAAGCACACATCTATCACTATACTGAAGGTGAAGAGCAAGGACAATTAAATAGAAAGGAATCTCATCCCATTATCAAGTTGGCTTTTCAATAAATCAGCTGAAGTAAAACAATGGAGAGAGGTGCATTTTGATCAGTTAAAACAGAGTATGTACAAGAGCAGTTGCTCCCTTTCTGTCATCTCGTGCTACATTTTATCTGTTCCTGACCGTCTGAGCACTTTGAGATTGGTCCAGGTGGTTTGCTCTCCTTGTCCTTAGGAAAACTTTGGCTTCCACTTCACACTTCTCCTGAATGAATAAGGAACCAAAAGTGCAAACCACCAAGTAAGCAGCTCACCAACTTGACCCTTATCCAAGCTATTTGGACCTGGTTTGCAAAGTTCAAAAGGTACATTCAACTTTTAGCTACTGCGGTTTTTGGACCAGCAGGGCAGTGCTGTTCATAGAGTATGGAGTTGCATGACACATACTCAAACCTACAATAATATCTAAATCCTGCTTGTTTGTAGGAATTGGTACAGTGGGAAAGCAAGGACTTACATTTAGAAGCATCTCAAGAAAATATGGCACTAACCTCCATCTGGATGTTGAACACTCCCCTTTTCTCCTCAATCCGCTCTTTAATTGCAGACATGGCTTGGTTCAAAACAGAAAGGCCCTCTGTTCGCTCAAGTGTTGTGGTAGTCATAACATACCTTGGAGGAGCTATTAGATTTATCTAGAAAAGGAAGTACAAATTAAGTACCAGTGAGATTATTTGAGAATGCTCATCTTTACCCAAGTGCAGGAATTGAGAATGAAGAAGCGATCAGACACCATACTTAGTATGAAAAAGGGCTTTCAAAGTTATAAATTCCACCCGAGTACTCTCTATAAATTAGGCTTAGCTGATACGGATCAAGCCAATCTGAAATACAAATAAAACAATGTACTTTCTACTCATTTCTTCTGAAATTTTATCCAATTGCTATCTGACATGTTTTTCATTACCCGATAACCTTTTACCTATGACCACTGGACCAATTCTTCAAACAATACCAAATGACATGCAGATATTCAAGGGTTTTCTTGTAAGATTAAACAAGATTGCACGTCAATATTCTAAAATTGATAAAATTCCTTTTCACTGCTGGACCAGATTACCCCGGTTCTGGATATGGCAAATGGGAAAGATAGAAAGAACAAAGGGTGACAAAACAGATGCTAAAAGGAAGTATGTAAAGAAACTCTCAAGGGATCAGTATCAATACAAAAGGTTTTGACAACTATATTTGTAACAAAAAACATGATGATGAGCCTGACCATCAAACTTGATATCAGTAATAGTTGATGAAAATAAGGAAATAGTAGACACGTTGAATTGGGTCGGTATTTGCAATAGAGGGAGCAGTTAACATGTTGAGAATTCCAAGGAAATCAACACTGAATCAAGGACAAAATCACCAAAAAGTAATCATAGAATACCTACAGTGCAGAAGGCCATTAGGTTCGGATCTGCACCGTCCCTCTGAAAGAGCCGCTACCCTATTCCGGTAACCCATCTAGGGGCAATTTAGCATGGCTAATCCACCTAACCTGCATATCTTTGAACCGTAGGAGGAAACTGGAGCACCCGGAGGAAACTCATGCAGACACGACACACAAACAGTTGGAATCAACCCCCCCAGCTCTGTGAGGCAGCAGTGCTAGCCACCCTGTAAGCAAAATTAGATGGTTTCCATCACAAGGTTTTAAAGGAAGGTGAGAACATTAGATGCCACAATTATGATCTTCCAGACTTCCCTAGATTAAGGAACTGTTCCTTTAGATTGGAAAATTGTGCATGTCACTTCGCTATTTGAGGAGGAATATCCAGGGAATTATAGACCAACCCAAATAGGTTGTCAAGAAATCACCAGAACCTAGAATTAAAGATAGGGTGAGTGAACGCCTTGAAAATGTTAAACAGGTCAGAGCTAACCAGCATGGATTTGTAAAAGATAGATCATGCCTGATGAACTTAATCTTTTGATTGAGATAGTAGACAGGGACACACTGTGGGCTTCAGAAGGCACTTGATCAAGTCCCTCATAACCGACTATTGGCACAAGTTGAAACCCGCAGAACTGAAGGCAAATTGTTGACCTGGTTTGGAAATTGGCTGAGTGGCAGGAGTCAGAGACGAGAGGTAGTGTTCCTATGCATCTCATGTTCTTGACCTCTTCGGTGGTAGAGGTTGTGGGTTTGGAAGGTGCTGTCGAAGGAGCCTCCGTGAGTATCAGCCAAGAGTTATATAATAATATTACAACTGTGTTACCTTCCATAATCATTTTCAGATAATTACAACAGAATTGCAGTTTGCTCTGATAGAAAAGTATAATACACTCGAGCTTAAAATTGTCCCCATTCATGTACTTTTTTTAATGAGTGTTATTTCTTTACTTGAGTTGAATGTTTTTTTCACTTGAGTTGAATGTTAATTATGAAGCAACAGTAGAACAGTAAAAAAAAAAAAACCTGCGGTTATGAATTCTTTCACAGAACCTCACCCATCAGCCTACCCCTCCGGGCACAAACTCGGATGGAAGACCTTGCATGTTACAACACGAACAGTTTTATCAAAAAAAAAGTGCTTTCAAAAACAAGCATGACTTCATTTGCCACGAAATGTATGAGATCAAATCTAGGTTTTAAAAAATCCAAATTAAGATCCACTCCCTACATAGATGGATTAAATTGTGATACAGCCATAATTCAAGCCGTGCAAGCCATAGATTTTGTGCAAACTACTAGTCCTTGCAATTTGCTGTGGAGGTTAAGAGCATAACATTAGAAATAGTAGACCATTCGGTCCCCCCAGCCTACTCTCGCTATTCAAAGTGAAAATGGCTGATCTTCTATGTTAACTCCACTTTCCTGCTGCCCACCATGTCTCTTAATTCTCAGAGCTCAAATCTCTATCAATTTCAATCCTAAATATTCTCACAAATGAAGCATGCACAAAACCTCCGGTGCAAAAGATTCATAACTCTCCTGCTGAAAAAAGCTCATCTCAGTCCACAATGATCAAGTCCCTATCCTAGGCTGTAACTCCATGCTCTAGATTCTCCAGTCAGGGAAAACAACCTCCCAAATTTACCTGGTCAATCTACTTCAGAATCTTGTATTTCACCTCGGATTCTTCAAATCTTCAGGAGGTATAGATCCAAATAACAGCCTTCCATGCCAAGGACCAATTTAGCAAACCTTCCCTGGTATGGAAATATATCCTTCCATAGAAATGGAGACCAAAACTGTATACAATACTCCAGTGTGGTCTCGCCAACGCCTTAAAAGAACCGTAGAAAATACTTCCTAATTCATCCATTCCAATAGTCTTGCAACATGCCATTTGCCTTCCTAATTACTTGCTATAGCTGCACGCTAAATGTTTGTTCCATGTACACCCAAGTCTCTCTGAACATTTAGAAATTTCACGTCTTTAAAAAAAATTGTTTTTTGATCCTAACTGCCAAAGTGAATAACTTCAGAATCCCCACATTATACTGCATCTGTCACCTTGTTGCCCATTTATTAATCTGTGCAGCCTCTTGGAGTCCTACTTACGGCTCACATTCCAACCTAACTTTGTGTCATGAGCAAACTTGGATACATTACTCTGTCTCTTTGCCAAGTCATTGAGTGTGAATAGCAGAGGTCCCAGCACTGAACCTTGCAACACTCCACTAACTACAGCCTGCCAACTTGAAAATGCCCCATTTATTCTGACTGCTTCCTGCTCATTAATCAATGCTAATATATCAATAAAATCCATGCTCATCTACTACCCCCAATTCCATGAGCTCCTTCTTGTATCTTAACCTCTCTGTGGCACTTATTGAATATCTTTTGGAAATCTAAGTAAACTACACTTATCGACTCCCCTTTATTTGCCCCATGAGTTACATCCTCAAAAAACTCAAAATAAACAAACCTGCTTAATATAATTTTTCTTTCGTAAAACCATGTTGACTTTGTCTGATTACAGCATGCTTTTCTAAGGGCATTGTTACTTGATAGATTCCAGCATTTTCCTGACTACTGATGACATGCTAACTGGCCTGTTGACTCTCGTTTCCTCCTTCCTTTGTTTCCTGTATGCAAGAATTACATCTCCTAACTTTCGATCCACTGGGGCCATTCAGGAATCTAGAACATTTTCAAACAGCATAACAACGGCATCTACCATCTTTGGGCGATCTCTTTTGGAACCCTGGGAATCTAGGCCATCAAGTACTATGGATTTGTCAGCTTTTAGTCCCTTAAGTTTCTCCAATACGGTTTCTCTTCTGATATTAATTACCTTAAGTTCTTATTATCCCTTGGTTACCCTCTATTTCTGCTATATAACTTGTATCTTTGACTGTGAACAAAGACAAAAAAAAATGTTTCAATGTCTCTGCCATTTCTTCATTCTCCATGACAATTTCTCAAGTCCCTGCCTCTAAGGAACTATTGCTTACCTTAGCAACTCTCTTTTTTATATTCATGGCTAGTTTACTTGCATATTCTATATTTTTCCTATTTGATCAACTGTCTGCTCATCTTTTGCTAGTTTCTAAAACTCTCCCAAGTCTCAGGTTTATTATTATTTTTGACAACATAAGCCTTTTCTTTTAACCCAGTACTATTACTATTAATTACCTAGTAAGTCACAGATGAATTTTCCTGAGTTTTTGTCTTTTAATAATTTATCTGGAACATTTTGTATGGTTTATTTAAATACTGTCACTGTTTAATTACTGCCATATTTTTTAGTCTGTTTAAGGTTGCACAATGTGGCTTAAAAGAGCCAAGAAAAAAATATATTCTCAGTTCAATCAATATTTCCTTAACAACTGAAATTGGTTTTAGAGCGCACATTACAAGGGCGAGGATAAGCCGGCTCTTTGAGGGGGTAGAAGATGTGTGCGAACGTTGCGGGGGAGGCCCCGCAAACCACATTCATATGTTTTGGTCCTGCCCAAAGCTGGAGGATTACTGGAAGGAGGTGTTTAGGGTAATCTCTAAAGTGGTGCACGTGAAACTGGACCCGGGCCCTCGGGAGGTCATATTCAGTGTGTCGGACCAGCTGGGGTTGGAAACGGACACGGAGGCAGATGTCTTCGCCTTCGCATCATTGATCGCCCGAAGGCAGATCCTGGAAGGGTGGAGATTAACCTCTCCACCCTGTGCCCTGGCGTGGCGGGGGGACCTGCTGGAATTCTTAACGCTTGAAAAGGTCAAATTTGAACTGAGGGGAAGGATGGAGGGATTTTACAATTTATGGGCGTTATTCATTATGCACTTTTGAGAATTGGATCACATCGAACATTAGGGGGGTTGGGGGACTGTATGTGTTAATGGTGACTATGGGTGATTCCCGATTCCTTTTTGTCATTTGTTTAATGTTAACATGCGGGCCAATGTCTGGGGTTTGGTGGGAGGATGGGATCGTTGATATTGATATGGGGATTGACATTACATTTGTTACTGATTGAGTGTAAATTTGGGAGAAAATGTGAAAAAGGAGAATAAAAAAATATTTTTTAAAACTGAAATTAGTTTATATAACTTATTATTGCATAATGACTATGTACAGCATTAACAGAATTCACCTAAGTCAGCCAAACCTACCTCAGTAGAATAAATGCAATTAGACAGATCTCATGATTCAGATTGTGAACTCTTTGAGCAGATCCCCAGATACTTATTTTTTAAGTTCTTGTAACCATTTGTTTGGATGCAGTATAGTGATGTTGAGCAATTGCTGTTAGATTTAAAATGCTTTGCGGTTTGAACAGTCCCAAACACTCACCTTAATAGGCATAATTTCAGTAGAACATTCTAGACCAGCTCGGAGTGCTTCTTTGACAGCATCTATTCCTTCGTATCCATAACATGCAACTTCAATATCTGTTTTAAGATATAAAAATGTAAGTGAAAAGCTTACGAGAGACTTGAAGGAAGAAAACTCCAAAGTAAAGAATATGGCCCTTTAAGAAGCAGCAGCAAAATCTTCCAATTACATTAAAAACTCCAAGGAAGACATTCTTAGAGGCTGGACAGTTAGGTAGCAAATCTACTTTTGACACCGATAAATGTGGGGTGATGTATTTTGGTCGGAAAAATGTAAACATCACCTACATCTTCAAAAATAAGAAACTGAATTAATAGAAGAGCAAATAAGAGTTATATTGCGACTGAGGTTCATGGCAAATATTAAATTTCAATTTCATCTGCTGGACTCTCATACGGAGCTTTTATAAACAGGCAATTTTGACTGTTAAAACAAATACACTGACTCAAGATGACTGCCAGAGGTCACCTGACATATTGGCAACTGCAAGTTTACAAAAAATAATTATATTAAAGCATTCGCATGAACAGTAAATACAAACCAACACAAGAGCAAGAACAAATTAGGAACATCATATTAAATAAACTAACCAACACCCCCCCCCCCCCCACCCCCCCAATTCCCCTCCTGCCTTCCCTTCCCCATTTTTCACCCCCCCCCCGCTGACACCTCAACTCTTCTCGAAGTCGATGAACAGCTTCCATCTCGGGGCAAACCCATGGTCCGACCCTTTTAAGACAAACTTTATTTTCGCCAACCTTAGGAACTCGGCCAGGTCACTCATCCATGCCCCAAGTTTTGGCGAATCAGAGTCCCTCCACTCCAGCAAAATCCATCTCCGGACTACTAGGGAGGCAAAGGCCAGGACATCGGCCTCTCTCACCCACTGGCCTCCTGACATGCCAAATAGCGCCACTTCTGGCCGCAGGACCACCTTCACTGTCAGCACCTCAGACATTACATCCTCAAACCCCTGCCAGAACCCCTTCAGTTTCAAACTGCCCAGAACATGTGAACATAATTCACCGGCCTCCCCGTGCACTGCCCGCACCCGTCCTCTACCCCCTCAAAGAATGTTCATTCTGCCCACAGTCATGTGTGCCCTATGAACTATCTTAAACTGGATAAGGCTGAACCTCGCACACAACGAGGATGCATTCACCCTCCTCAACAGCCTCCTCTCATAACCCAGCCTCCATTCCCCCCCCACTCCCCCCAGTTCCTCCTCCCATTTCCATTCGACTTCCCCTATGGGAGCTTCTTCCCAGTCCAATAGCCGTTTGTCCTCCCACACACCTTCCCTCGATAACCTTATCCTGTAGTCCAGAAGGCGGAAAATCAGGAAACCCGGCACCTGCTTCCTCACAAAGTCCAGGATCTAGAAGTATCTAAATGTGTTCTCACTTGACAGGTCATATTCCGCCTCCAAGTCCTCTAAACTCGCAAAGCTGCCCCCCCCCCCACAAACAGGTCCCCAAACCGCTTGATCCCTGCCTGTTGCCAACCCCGAAGCCTCACGTCTAACACCCCCCCCCCACCCCGGTGCAAATCTGCAATTGCCACAAATCAGTGCCCACACCAATACACCTCCCAACCTTGGGTGTTGCCGCCACTGTCCCCATACCCGCAGGGCTACCACCACCACAGGGCTTGTGGAATACTTGCCAGGAAGGGCAAAGGCACCGTCAACAATGTCCCTTAACTCATTTCCGTGTAAGAGGCTGCCTACATCCACCACCACCCCACCCCCACCAACCCCTCCCCCCACTACCCGCTTCCTCACCAGAGCAATGTTCGCTGCCAATAATAATTCATTATGTTTGGCAAGGCCAGCCCGCCTCCCCAAGCGCCCCTGTTCTAACAGCGCCTATATAACCCGTTGGGGAGCTCCCCCTTACCCCTCGCTTCATTATATGCCCTCACCAGCAGGGATCCCAGGTCCCCCCAAACTTCTTATAAAATTCTAGAGGAGACCCATCTGGGCCAGGGCCTTCCCTGCCTGCAACATCCCATGCCCTCCATCACCTCTACCAGTCCAATGGGGGCCCCCAGTCCCTCTTCCAGCAAAATTCGCCGCCGTGCAATCAGAGAGGCGAAGGCCAAGACGTCGGCCTTCATCCTCTCCATGAGGCTTCTCTGAGACCCCAAATATTGCCATCAAAGGGTCCGGGTCCACCTCCTCCTCCACTATCCCGGCTAAGACCACGAACACTCCCGCCCAGAATCTTCCCAATTTTTCGCAACCCCAAAACATGTGCGCGCGATTCGCTGGCCCCCGCCTATACCTCTCACACTCATCTGCTACCCCCTGAAAGAACCCACACATTCTCACCCAAGTCGTATGCATCCTGTGCACCACCTTAAACTGCATCAGGCTCATCCTTGCACAAGGAGGTCCTGCCACACTAGCTTCTGCCTCATCTTCAACAATCCCGCCTGGGGGACCTCAGAATACCTCCTGTCCACCCGCAGACTCCCGCCCACCAGCCTCATCATCTCAGCTCACTCCTCCTTCTCCCATGCGCATGGATCAAAATGAACCCCCCCCCCCGAATGCCTCCCATAGCATGGCAACCGAGACCTCACCTCTATCGGTCAGTTCCACGCACTCCCGAATGGCGGCCCTCATCCACCTCCTCCTAACAACCCTACGTCCAGTCTCCGTTGCAGGCGCTGCTCCCCTCACCCCCGATTCACTTCCAAGTCCCCCCAGTGCGGCACATGGTCTGATACCACGATCGCTAACCCCCGCCAGCAGTGTCTTGTCCACCGCAAAAGAATCAGAGTACACCCTGTTCACATGGGATAAGTACGAGACGTCCTTCGTCCTCGGCCGCCCAAACCGACACAAGTCCACCCCCCCCACCCCCCATGAACCCCTTCACCATCACTGACACCCTCCCCGACATAGGGCTTGACCAGTCCAAACCGGGTTCAATGACCGTGTTAAAGTCCCCTCTCATGATCAATCGGTGTGAGCCCAGGATCTTCCCCAGGACCCGCCTCAAACTCCACATCATCCCAGTTTGGGGCACATATATAAACCACTGCATTTCCTCCAGCTTCCCAATCACCATCATAAGCCACCCTCCAGAATCTTCCACATTATTCCCCACTTCAGACGCCACCTGTTTGTTTATCAGCACCGGCACCCCCAATGTCTTCATATCTAAGCCCGAATGGAAGACTTGTCCGACCCACCCTTTCCTTATCCTAGTCTGATCCCTGAAATTCTAGTGTGTTTCTTGCAAACCAGAGCTCATTGCCTTCCCAGGTGCACCTTCTGGTCTGCCTTGCCCATCTCAATATCTTCTCCTTGTACAGGAATTGATGAAACTGCACCACTATCACCCTGGGCGGCTCGTTCACCTGCAGCTTCCTCATCAGCACCCTGTGCACCTGTTGACCTCCAGGGGCCGGTTGAAGTCTCCCCTCATCAGCTTCTCCAGCATCTTGGCTGCACATGAGCCAGCGTCCGCTCCCTCGGTGCCTTCTTCCCCACGATTCTAAGGTTTTGTCTCCAGGGCCAATTCTCCAGGTCCTCCACCTTCTCCGTTAGCCGCTTCTGGGTCTTCGCATCATTCAAATCTTGTCCGCCAAGAGGTAAACTGCTCCACATGCTCCCCAACTTCCGAATGGCCTGGCGCTGGGACTCCAGTCTCTGTTCCATGTGATCAATTCCCGCTTTTAGTGGTTCCACCGCCTTGGCTTGGTCTTCCTGGACTTCCCTCCTCTGCCGGCTGAACGTCTCATTTAAGAAGCCCGTCGGTTGGTCCGGTGACTACTGGGCAGGCAGAGCTGACCCTTTATCCTCCGCCATTTTCACCTGTGGCGCACAAAGATTCTTCTGCTCCACGTCTGGTCCATGGATCCATCCACCAGCACCACCAGTGGAATTTAACTTTCCTCAGTCACCTTTGCACCTTTTTCACCCAAACATCTGCCCAGCAAACGGGGAAAAGGACCAAAAATAAACCTGCCTCAAGCGGAAGCTACCAAACATGTGACCACTCACTCCATGGCCGCGAGCAGATGTCGTCTGCAACTGCAGGTTGATCATGTCTCTGGAAGTTTTCAATGTGGATTATAATTACGACATGTCCAGGTGGCCCTCCTGTGGGATTTCACATCTGACAAGGATGCACGGAAACCAAAAATGCTGCCACCATTTGCATCTACTGTAGAGCCATTTCTGTTCTTCCTAGCTTATTTCATAGAAGAATGAGTCAAGCAGAAGTGATGGCTTGAACATTAAAAAAAATGCCGTAACACAACAGCCAAGGTTTGTCCAGATGTGAGTGAATCAATGACCTTCAGTGAAATGCTCAAACAATGGAGAGGGGTCATGTGATTGGGATCATCACTTTGAAATGTCTTTTATTGCAAAACCTGCTTCCTTTGGAGCAGTCTGAAAAAAGCACCACCGGAAACCGGACGACACCAGCAGCCAAAGACTGTCAACCTTTCCTCTTCACCTCAACTAACTTGAACCCTGCCTGCTTCTACCATACTGTGGACAGCAGACGAGTTCAAGTTTCGCTGTTTCCAAGAGCAAACCGTGGAGTCCAGCTCAAGATCTGCTGCAATCACGAACAACAGCGAAGGGCTTTCAATCAATAAACTCTTTATAGCTTTGACTTTTCTCGTTGATTATTGATTTTGCCAAAGGTTAACCGCCTCTACTTCGTATTTTTGCATGGGTGTATGCGTGCATATACATCCACACGGTGTTCACTTAAAATCACTACAGTGCAGGCAGTCATTCAGCCCATCGAGTCTGCACCGCCCCTTCTAAAGAGCACCCTACCTCGATCCCTCCCCGACCCTAACCCAATAACCCAGTAACCCCACCTAATCGTTTGGACACCAAGGGACAATTTAACATGGCCAATGCACTTAACTTGCACAACTTTGGACTTCCGGTTGCTATGCCTAGGTAGGTCGCACGTTCGGCAGCTCCTGCCGGGAACGGACTTTTGGGCTCTTCAGAGGGGCCCCAACGGCAATTGTTCGACGGCTTCCAGTGTGGGAAGGTGACAGCAAGGTCCCCCCGACAGTATATGGATTGGACCAGGAGTGGAGCGGTTAAAAATGTGTTCCTGGTGCAGCGGAAAGTGCGAGAGAGGAAAAGCAAGATGGCGGCGGGTGGAGACCAAGCAGCGTGGGCGCAGTGGTCGCAGGAGTTTCTTAAACGCTGCTTTGAGGAGCGGAGGACAGAAATGCTGCCGCCAATTAAGGCGGCGATTGAGAAGCTTGTGGAGACCCAGATGGCCCAAGGGGCGGCAATCCGGGAGGTGCGGCAAAAAGCCTCGGAGAACGAGGACGAGATCTTGGGCCTGGTGGTGAAGGTGGAGGCGCACGAGGCGCTGCACAAGAGGTGGCAGGAAAAATTTGAGGACCTGGAGAATAGGTCAAGGAGGAAGAATCTTCGGATTCTGGGTCTCCCTGAAGGAGTGGAGGGGCCCGATGCCGGAGCACACATGAGCACGATGCTCAATTCGCTGATGGGCGCGGGAGCTTTCCAGAGGCCCCTGGAGCTGGATGGGGCTCATCGGGTCCTGGCAAGGAGACCCAAAGCCAACGAGCCGCCAAGGGCTGTAGTGGTGAGGTTCCACGGCTTTATGGACAGAGAGTGTGTCCTGAGATGGGCCAAAAAAGAGCGGAGCAGCAGGTGGGTGAACACGGAGATCTAAATTTACCAGGACTGGAGTGCGGGGGTGGCTAAGAGGAGAGCTGGTTTTAACCGGACTAAGGCGGTGCTCCATCGGAAGGGGGTGAAGTTCGGGATGCTGCAGCCAGCGCGATTGAGGGTCACGTTCCAAGATCGGCACCACTATTTTGAAACGCCTGATGAGGCATGGAACTTTATCCAGACTGAAAAGTTGGACTCAAACGGAGGGTTTGTCGTGGGGGGATGTTTACTGCGTTTGGGTAATGTTCTTTTTGTTTTGGTGCTGGGTGGGGATGGGTGAATAAATTTGATGTGGCGGCTGTGGGAGAGTGTGGGCGTCGGTGTTGGAGAGGCAGGGCCCCGCGGAGGAAGAGGGGGGGGGGGGGTGGAGGCCCGGGGATGGGGAGTTGGGGTAAGGCCACAAAAAAGGAGCTGCGCCAGAGGGGGCGGGGCCGGCTCAGGAAAGCGCGGGCTTTTTTCCCGCGTTAGGGAAAGATGGGGGGGGTGGGGGGGGGGGGGGGAGCGTTGCTGGAGAGGAGCGCACACTGACTGCCAAGGGGTGGGGGGATTCTCACTGGGGGGACGATTTAATGGCTGGAGAGGCCGGGGTTAGCAGACTTACGTGAGTGTCATGGGGGGAGCAAAATGGCTCGATGAGGATCTAGCGGGGGGTGGGGGCGCCTGGGGAACTGGAGGGTGCGGGAGGCGCAGGCACGTGGCTGGCATAGGAAAGGAGATGGCTAGTCGGCAGGGGGGTTTGGGGGGGGGGGGATCTAGAGGTAGGAAGCTGAAGCTTAATAATGGGGGGGGGGGGGGGGGGGGGGGGGGGGGGGGGGGGAGAACGACTTCAACACGGTGCTGGACCCAGCACTGGACCGTTGGCATTATAAAAGTCCGCAGCCACCATCGTTCCTCCGCCCCCTGGAAATGCAAAAGCCGACGCACTGGCTAAGGCAGGATCCAGGCATGGGTCCTTTTGCGGGATTTATGTTGAGGACGCATAGGGACGCGCCCTCGAGGAGATAGCATTAAAACTCCCCGGACACTTATGCGCGCAGGCAGCAGAGCTTGTGGCCATCACGTACATTGTAGAGCACCCAGATTCCTTCCCCAGCCCAGCAGACAGATACTCAGACAGCCTATATGTCTGCAACAGCCTCACAGAATTTCTGCCCCTGTGGGAATCAAGAGGATTTGTTTCCGCGGATGGGAAACCCCTCCCCCCTCAGCCCCATTACTCCGCCATATTTTAGATAAAGCCCAGAACAGGACTTTTGGCATTATAAAAGTCCGCAGCCACCATCATTTCTCTCCCCCCCCCATGGAAATGTAAAAGCCGACGCACTGTCTAAGGCAGGATCCAGGCATGGGTACTTTTGGAAACACCCCGAAGGCGTGCCAGTGAGTGCGCCAGTGAGTGCAGTTCAGGTCACGCAGACTAGGATCGAAGATCTAGTAGAGGCCCAGAAGCAGGATAGAGCTCTCACTGAGATTGTGAAAGGGAAGTTTCCAGCCTCCTACGAGAGGTTCAGAAATACACTGACCACACATGACGGTGTGGTAGTTCCTGAGCAGGATAGGAACCAATTAATCTGTTTATTCCATGATGGTCATGGACACCAGGGAATCGATCCCACCACAACCCACCTCAAACAGCTTTGTTGGTGGCCAAATCTCAAGGAGGATGTAAGCCATTACATTGAGAATTGCCTTATATGCGCACAGAACAACCCCGATAGATATGCCAAAAAGGCCCAACTCAGCCACACCCGACCCGTTAACGGCCCCTGGACTAACCTCCAGATTGATTTTATAGGTCCATTGCCCCCTTGCAGGAATGGCTGTAAATATGTCCTGGTGGTCATAGACACTTTTACAAAGTGGGTGGAAGCATTTCCAGCCCGCACCAACACCGCAAAAACCACAGCCAAGATCCTAACCCACTGCATCTTTACAAGATGGGGACTCCCCCGCAGTATTAAATCGGACCAAGGTTCTCACTTTACGGGACGGGTCATGCAGAACGTCCTCACGATATTTGGCATAACCCCAAAATTCCACATTGCGTACCATCCACAGTCGAGTGGTATAGTGGAACGCATGAATCGGACCCTAAAAACCACCCTCCGAAAAATGGTCCAGCAGAACACCACCACTTGGGACTCAGTCCTCCCTTTTGCGCTGATGTTTTTGCGTAACACTGTTTCCACCTCCACAGGTTACACCCCACGCACTCTTATGACCGGACGCCCCATGTAAGGGACAGAATACTTGTTAGGTTTAGATCTGACCAGCTCTGAAGTTACGGCCCTCACCCACGAGAAAGCCGTCGAGCAATGA
Organism: Scyliorhinus torazame; assembly: GCF_047496885.1. Taxonomy (NCBI): domain Eukaryota; kingdom Metazoa; phylum Chordata; class Chondrichthyes; order Carcharhiniformes; family Scyliorhinidae; genus Scyliorhinus; species Scyliorhinus torazame. The sequence continues at coordinate 20,339 of NW_027308655.1, read as the reverse complement.
GTTGCTAACGTAAAAACGGCTCAGTTAGCAGCCGCAGTTAAATTGGGCACCAAAAAGAAACAGAGCAAGGCCTGTTTTGATAAGGCAGTGCATGCAACGGAGTATGATGGAATATTTGGATGGTAAATCAGCACTGGTCAGTCATTGGGAAGTGTGCCGTGTCCTAAAATTTGTTTTGGAAAAAAAAATGAGGGAGTCACAATCTAGTGACCAATTATAAGGGAATAATTGGCCCCAAAGGACTGACACACTAACACACCGGATATTAAACCAAGGTAGTTACAGTTACTATGCTTGTTTTTACAGAACTCCAGAGGCTCCAGGACCGGAGAAAACAAAAGAACACAAGAAGGAAAAGGAAAGAGGACAGCCATGAGGACTCCTTTCATCGTGCTCAACACTCTTTTTATGGACCTTTGGTTGCGCGGGAACGTGGACCCCATTACTTCAAACCTCCCTGCCGTTAATGTTTCATTGCCCCGCAGTACCCAAAGCTCAGTTACCAGCGACACTGCATCTTCCTGGTGTGCCAGGTTCATAACCTGGTACTCCCTGTCCTACGTGATTGAAGCACTGTTAGCGTTGGCGATACTCTGCTGTGTAGTGCAGACTATGCGCCTCCGCAAATGGAGAAGGAGAGCGTACCGTGCTCGAACCTCGGTATATCGGATCAGATCCCCTATATTCGGTTATGACCAGACCCCCGCGACCTATAACACAATAATAAAGAACATGCTCTTGCGTTTTACTGTAAATAAAAAAGATGTACAAAACTTTTCATGAACAAAAAAATGTATGATCCTGAGCTTGACTGCCAAGCCAGGAAAGAGTATATTAAATGTTGTGATTGTTGTTGTATGTTTTAGGAAGATAGGATAATGCAATGTTTAGTGAGTATAGTGTATTTAGGTAAAATTAGAGGTTCCAAGTTTTTTATTTTGTAAATGCATGCCCCTGCCTGACATAGCGCCCTTAGAATTGTTTAGGTAAAACTTTTTGTGCATAGCTAGGGTCAGAGCAGTGGCCATGTAGGAGGTGTCCCCCCCGGTCAGGGAATGGAAAGAACAAAATTTATGTGATCCTTCACGCTTCGCATTAGGATCACAAGGAGGGAATGTAGCCACCTAAAATGGCTGATTCCCGAGTATTTGGCCAAACCCCGATCTAAAACGGCGAACTAAAAAGGCTGATGGGAAAATCAGCCAACAGGACTCAAAACGGACAGCTGCAGGCAGAACAGTGTATTCGGCTCTGGGGAAGTCGGCCCAGACCGATACCTGCAACCATTAACAGCACATCAACCCAGCCATCTGCATTTTAATCGGCCATCCCTGGGAACAATTGCTACAAATTAGCAATTGAAAGCCGATCCAGACTTCTCGGCGCTAGCAGTGACTGAGACAAAGAAAGGTGGACGACCACCCCCCGATCAAGGAATCGCCCCATTATTGGAGCATATTGAACCCAGTGATTGGGACCAAGTCCAATCACTTGGGACCAGGGTCAAGGTCCGCACCGGGAAGCCCCTAGGGACTATAAAAATAGGGGCCAAGTTCAGATCGACCCTTCTTCTCCTACTCGCAACCTTCGAGACCCTTCGACAAAAGAACAAGTAAGTCTTACTCCAGCGATCGCTACCAGATAGGTGTTCCAGACTATCGACCTGTACCAGCCTTTTTGAATCCCGCAGGCCAGACTCCATTCGATAGACCATTTGTTTCCCTGACCTGGTGGGCCATCACCAAAGTTAAGTATTGGCCTTTAGTGGTAGGTAATAGTCTAGAAATAGGATTATTGTATAAGTATTTGTTGCTGTATATAATAAATGATCGTTGATTTAACATTTACTAAGCGGTGTGCTGTATTATTAATCATTACTTGAGCTTGAACCACGTGGCGGTATCAGAAAGATACCTGGCGACTCGTGAGCAAAGGTGACAGAATTAGAGCTAATAAAACTAAGGCTAATAAGAGCAACACCCCTCACTGGGTGGAGCTGGAGTTGGGGGAGGAGAGGGACCAGCGCTCGCTGTGGCGCCTCGATGTGGGACTGTTGGTGGATGAGGGGGTGTGCAGGCGGGTGCAGGGTGTGTTGAAAGATACTTGCAGGCCAACGACAACGGGGAGGTGCAGGTGGGGGTAGTCTGGGAGGCGTTGAAGGCGGTGGTCAGGGGAGAGCTAATCTCCATTAGGGCCCACAGGGAGGAGGGGGGAGGGAGAGGGAGAGGGAGAGGTTGGTGGGGGAGATTTTAAGGGTGGACAGGAGGTATGCAGAGGCCCCCGAGGAGGGGCTACTTAGGGAGCGACGGAACCTCCAGACGGAATTCGACCTGTTGACCACGGGGAAAGCAGAGGCACAGTGGAGGAAAGTGAGGGGGGGGGGGGGGGGGGGTGGTATGAGTATGGGGAGAAGGCGAGTCGGATGCTGGCATATCAGCTTCGTAAGAGGGAGGCAGCGATGGAGATTGGTGGAGTCAAGGATAGAGGGGGGAATATGGTGCGGAGTGCGGTGAGAATACACAAGGTATTTAGGGACTTCTATGGGGATCTGTACAGGTCTGAGCCCCTGGCAGGGGAGGAGGGGATGCGACGATTCCTGGATCACCTGAGGTTCCCGAGGGCGGAGGAGGAGGAGGTGGCTGGTTTGGGGGCAGCGATTGGGCTGGAGAAACTGGTTAAAGGATTGGGGAGCATGCAGGCGGGGAAGGTAGGGGCCTGATGGTTTCCCGGTTGAATTCTACAGGAAATTTGTGGACCTGCTGGGCCCGTTGCTAGTGAGGACTTTTAATAAGGCAAGGGGGGGGGGGGGGACCTTGCCCCCGACAACGTCCAGGCGCTGATCTCTTTGATCTTGAAGCGGGACAAGGATCCATTGCAATGTGGGTCGTACAGACCAATCTCGCTCCTCCTCAATGTTGACGCTAAGTTGCTGGCTACGAGAATTGAGGACTGTGTCCCGGGGGTGATTCATGAGGACCAGACGGTATTTGTGAAGGGTAAGCAGCTAAATACAAATGAGTGGAGGCTCCTCAATGAGATTATGATGCCCTCGGTGGGGAGGGAAGCAGAGGTAGTGGCAGCTATGGACGCGGAGAATACCTTTGATCGGGTGGAGTTGGAGTATCTTTGGGAAGTTTTGCGGAGGTTTGGCTTCGGGGAGGGGTTCATCAGTTGGGTCAGGCTGCTATATAGAGCCCCGATGGCGAGTGTGGCCACGAACCGGCGGAGAACGGAGTACTTTCGGCTGTACCGGGGGACGAGGCAGGGGTGCCCCTTATCCCCCTTGTTGTTTGCACTGGCAATTGAGCCGCTGGCCATGGCACTGAGGGAGTCCAGGAAATGGAGGGGATTGGTCCGGGGGGGGCAGGGGACACACCGGGTGTCGTTGTACGCCGATGACCTGTTGTTGTATGTTGCGGATCCAGTGGAGGGGACTCCTTAGGGAGTTTGGGAGCTTTTCGGGGTATAAACTCAACGTAGGGAAGAGTGAGCTCTTTGTGGTGCATTCAGGGGACCAGGGAAGGGGGATAGACAAGCTACCGCTGAAGAGGGCGGAAAGGAGCTTTCGGTAGCTAGGGATCCAAGTAGCTAGGAGTTGGGGGGCCCTGCACAAGCTCAATTTGACGCAGTTGGTGGAGCAGATGGAGGAGGATTTTAAAAGATGGGATATGCTGCCACTCTCACTCGTGGGTAGGGTGCAGTCGGTCAAAATGACGGTCCTTCCGAGGTTTCTCTTTGTGTTCCAGTGCCTTCCTATTTTGATCCCCAAGGCCTTTTTCAAACGGGTAAGCAGGAGCATCATGGGATTTGTGTGGGCGAATAAGACCCCGAGGGTGAAGAGTGTGTTTCTGGAGCGTAGCAGGGACGGGGGACGGGGGACGGGGGGGGGGCTGCCGCGTCTGTGTGGCTATTATTGGGCTGCCAATGTGGCGATGATCCATAAGTGGGTAATGGAGGGGGCGGCGTGGAAGAGGCAAGAGATGGCGTCCTGTGAGGGCACGAGCCCGAGGGCGCTGGTGACGGCACCGCTACCGCCGACAAGGTACACCACGAGTCCGGTGGTGGCAGCGACGCTGAAGATCTGGGGGCAGTGGAGGCGACACAGGGGCGAGGTGGGAGCCTCGGTTTGGTCACCGATTCGGGAGAATCATCGGTTCGTCCCGGGAAGGATGGATGGGGGGTTTCGGAGCTGGCATCAGACAGGGATTAGAAGAATGGGGGACCTGTTCATCGATGGGACGTTTGCGAGCCTAGGGGCGCTGGAGGAGAAGTTTGGGCTACCCCCGGGAAACGCTTTCAGGTACATGCAAGTGAGGGCGTTTGTGAGGCGGCAGGTGAGGGAATTCCCACTGCTTCCGGCACGTGGGATTCAGGACAGGGTGATTTTGGGTGTATGGGTTGGAGAAGGCAAGGTTTCGGCGATTTACCAGGAGCTGAAGGAAGAGGAGGAGGCCTCGGTGGTGGAGTTAAAGGGCAAGTGGGAGGAGGAGCTTGGGGAGGGGATAGATGAGTGTCTCCGGGCTGACGCCCCGAGTAGGGTTAATTCTTCCTCCTCTTGCGCCAGGCTCAGCCTAATACAGTTCAAAGTTACTCACAGAGCGCATATGACAGGGGCGAGGTTGAGTAGGTTCTTTGGGGTGGAGGACAGATGTGGGAGGTGCCCGGGGAGCCTAGCAAATCACGTCCATATGTTCTGGTCGTGCCCGGCGCTGGATGGGTTTTGGAGGGGTTTTGCGAGGACTATATCCAAGGTGGTGAACGCCCGGGTCAAGCCGAGCTGGAGATTGGCATTATTTGGGGTATCGGACGAGCCGGGAGTGCAGGAGGCGAAAGAGGCCGGTGTTCTGGCCTTTGCGTCCCTGGTAGCCCAGCGGAGCATTTTGCTACTATGGAAAGATGCAAAGCCCCCTAGTGTGGAAGCTTGGATCAATCACATGGCAGGGTTCATTAACCTGGAGAGGATAAAGTTTGCCTTGCGAGGGTCTGTGCAAGGGTTTTTCAGGCGGTGGCAACCGTTCCTAGTCTATCTCGCGGAGTGTTAGGAGGCCAGCAGCAGCCCAGGGGCAGGGGGGGGGGGGGGGGTGGGGGGGTTCTTTTGGGTGGCGTTTGGGTGAAGGTGTTTTTTCCCCCCTATTTGTGCTTTTAAATGTTATATGGGGGGTGATTGTCTATGGGGGAAATCCAATGTATAATTTCTGATTGTTGTGTTTTTGTTGCTCTTTTCTTGTTTGGGGCTGGGGGGGGGGGTTTGTTGAAAATTTTGAATAAATATATTAGAAAAAAAAACTTGCACATCTTTGGACTGAGGGAGGGAACCGGAGCACCCGGAGGAAACACAACTAGACACGGGAACAATGTGCAACCTCCACACAGCCAGTAACCCAAGGCTGGAATTGAATCCGGGTCCTTGGCACTGGGAGGCAGCAGTGCTAATCACTGTGCCAGCCTTCAATTTTTAGATATTTTTAATAACTTTCTTGGATGGGATTGTAGCATAATAAAACTGGTTTCAACCCGAGGAAGTCTGGTTGCCTGAATTATTTGCAACCAGCACAAACTGTTAAGCACATATTGAATTGGCACATTCATCCTTCGGAATTAAAAACCCTGTTATAATCAACTGAGGAGTGGGAAAAAGGAGAGAGCCATTGCACCTTTCCTCAACTGATCATAATATATATAAATTCATTTGAAAAGTGGATAGTGTTAGAAAACTGGCAGATAGCTAATGTGTTCCTATATGTAAAAGGGGAAATAGGAAGGTGCTGATTTTGCACACTGGGCTAAATAACTGGCTTTGAAAGCAGACCAAGGCAGGCCAGCAGCATGGTTCAATTCCCGAACCAGCCTCCCCGAACAGGCGCCGGAATGTGGCGACGAGGGGCTTTTCACAGTAACTTCATTTGAAGCCTACTTGTGACAATAAGCGATTTTCATTTTCAAGGCAGGGGATGAAAACCAATTAGTTTGATATTGGTAGTAGAGATAATGGAATCCTCGCTCAAAAGATGCAATAGAAAAACTTCTAGATAGACCCTGCTGGAGCGACTGCTGCTTCTGGATGTGGACGGGGAGGAAAAAATTGTGGTATATACAAGCTGGGAGGGACAGGGAGGTGAGCGGGTGGTGAAGATCAAGGAGAAATGGAAAGCGGAACTGGGAACGGTGATCAATTGGAGAGTATGGAGTGAGGCACTGCGAAGGGTAAACGCGACCTCCTCTTGTGCAAGGATGAGCCTGATACAGTTTAAGGTGGTGCACAGGGTGCATATGACTCGGGCGAGAATGAGTGGGTTCTTTCAGAGGGTAGCAGATGAGTGTGGGATATGGGCGGGGGCCGGCGAATCACACGCACATGTTTTGGGGTTGTGAAAAATTGGGAAGATTCTGGGCTGGAGTGTTACGGTCTTAGCCAGGATAATGGAGGAGGGAGTGGACCCAGACCCTTTGGTGGCGATATTTGGGGTTTCAGAGAAGCCAGAGCTCATGGAGAGGAGGAAGGCCGATGTCTTGGCCTTCGGCTCTCTGATTGCATGTCGCAAAGTTTGCTGGAGTGGCGGTCGGCAAATCTACTGGGCAGGGGGAGGGGGGTGGGTAGCGCCACGGTTGGGTGACCTGTACGACTTCCTGTGGTTTGAGAAGATAAAGTATGAGTTAGGCAGGGGAGTTTGAGAAAAGGTGGGTGATGTTTGTGACCGTGTTTGAGGAGCTATTCGTCGCAGGGGGGTGGGGAGGGTGAAAAAGGGGAAAAGTCTGTATAATTGATCGTTGGGAAGTATGTTTCCCGGGGTGTTTATTTGCTGTAGCCTGCTTTGATACATGTTTGTAATAAAATATGTTTTATAAAAAAAAAGGAAAAACTTCTAGAATCTGAAAATGTAATCAAGGGTAGTCAATATGAATTTTGGAAAGAAGACCATGCTCGACCAACCTTCTGAATTCTTTGAAGTAACAGAAGGACAGAGGAGGATGATGTAGTGAGCACAATATATTTAGATTTTTAAAAGGCCTTCGCTAAGATACTGTATTGTATATTCAATACTAAAGTCAGAACATACTGAATCATGGTAAACATACCTGGTTGCAAAACAGAAGTTGAGAATGGTTATTCAGATTGGCAAAGGATGGAAAGTGGTGTCCCACAGGAATTGAGACTGGGGCAACCTTATTACATAGGATACCCTTTGCATATCTGATTTGGATTCAGTGGTACAATTTCAAAATTTAATGATGGCACCAAATTGGGGTGTGTAGTTAGTATGGTGGAGAATTGCAACAAAATAAAGGAGGATGTTAATAAACTTGCAGAGTGGGCGGATAATTGGCAAATAAACTTCAATAAAAGGTAGGTGTGAGACAGTACAGTTTAGTAGAAAGCTCCTTTCTAAACAGAGTAGAGAAATCTGGAGTGCAGACACAAAAACCACAATGTCGACCATGAAAAACAGACATAATACAGGGGTTCATTTATTTAGCAACGGAATGAAAAGCAGAGATGTTAAACTTGTATAGAACTTTGCATAAGCCATATAGAAAACTGGGAAAAGGAGTTTGTCTTATGAGAAAAGGTCGAGCAGTTGGGCCTGTACTAGTTTAGAAGAATGAGGCAACCTTGGATTGGATTGGATTTGTTTAGTCACGTGTACCGAGGTACGGTGAAAAGTATTTTTCTGCGAGCAGCTCAACTGATCATTAAGTACATGAGAAGAAAAGGGAATAAAAGAAAATACATAATAGGGCAACACAACATATACAATGTAACTACATAAGCACTGGCATTGGATGAAGCACACAGGGTGTAGTGTTAATGAGGTCAGTCCATAAGAGGGTCATTTAGGAGTCTGGTGACAGCGGGGAAGAAGCTGTTTTTGAGTCTATTCGTGCGTGTTCTCAGACTTCTGTATCTCCTGCCCGATGGAAGAAGTTGGAAGAGTGAGTAAGCCGGGTGGGAGGGATCTTTGATTATACTGCCCGCTTTCCCCATGCAGCGGGAGGTGTAGATGGAGTCAATGGATGGGAGGCAGGTTCGTGTGATGGACTGGGCGGTGTTCACAACTCTCTGAAGTTTCTTGCGGTCCTGGGCTGAGCAGTTGCCATACCAGGCTGTGATGCAGCCCGATAGGATGCTTTCTATGGTGCATCTGTAAAAGTTGGTAAGAGTCAATGGGGACATGCCGAATTTCCTTAGTTTCCTGAGGAAGTATAGGTGCTGTTGTGCTTTCTTGGTGGTAGCGTCGACGTGGGTGGACCAGGACAGATTTTGGGAGATGTCACCCCTAGGAATTTGAAACTGCTAACCATCTCCACCTCGGCCCCGTTGATGCTGACAGGGGTGTGTGCAGTACTTTGCTTCCTGAAGTCAATTACCAGCTCTTTAATTTTGCTGGCATTGAGGGAGAGATTGTTGTCGCTACACCACTCCACTAGGTTCTCTATCTCCTTCCTGTATTCAGACTCATCATTATTCGAGACCCGGCCCACTATGGTCGTATCGTCAGCAAACTTGTTGATGGAGTTGGAACCAAGTTTTGTCACACACTCGTGTGTGTACAGGGAGTAGAGTAGGGGGCTAAGTACGCAGCCTTGCGGGGCACTGGTGTTGAGGACTATTGTGGAGGAGGTGTTGTTGTTCATTCTTACGGATTGTGGTCTGTTGGTCAGAAAATCGAGGATCCAGTTGCAGAGTGGGGAGCCAAGTCCTAGGTTTTGGAGCTTTGATATGAGCTTGGCTGGGATTATGGTGTTGAAGGCGGAGCTGTAGTCAATAAATGGGAGTCTAATGTGGGAGTCCTTGTTTTCGAGATGCTCTAGGGATGAGTGTAGGGCCAGGGAAATGGTGTCTGATGTGGACCGGTTGCAGCGGTATGCGAATTGCAGTGGATCAAGGCATTCTGGGAGTATGGAGGTGATGCGCTTCATGATCAACCTCTCGAAGTACTTCATTACGACTGAAGTCAGGGCCACTGGTCGGTAGTCATTGAGGCACGTTGCCTGGTTCTTCTTTGGTACCGGTATGATGGTAGTCTTCTTGAAGCAGGTGGGGAGCTCGGAATGGAGTAGGGACAGGTTAAAGATGTCCGTGAATACCTCTGCCAGCTGGTCCGCGCAGGCTCTGAGTGCACGACCAGGGATCCCGTCTGGGCCCGTCGCCTTCCGAGGCTTCACTTTCAGGAAGGCCAATCTGACTTCGGAAGCTGTGATGGTGGGTATGGGTGAATTATGGGCTGCTGGGGCACTCGCCAGCGGATTGTTGGTTACCTGCTCGAACCGAGCATAGAATGCATTGAGTTCATCGGGGAGGGGTGCGCTGCTACCAGAGATACTGTTCGGCTTCGCTTTGTAGCCCGTTATGTTGAAACATATAGAATTCGGAGGGGGCTTTGCAGGAAAGTGGAGTTAAAGCCACAATCAGATCAATCATCTTATTGAATGGCGGAGCGAGCTCGAGGGACTGAATGGCCTATTCCTGCTCCTATTTCTTATGTTCTTTTGTACCATGAGCAGTTCTTCATATTCTACAAAGAATACCGAAGCACAGTAGGTGCAAAAGATTTATTAGAATGATACAGGTGGGGTTAACGACTTGGCTGGGTTTCTCAGCCTTGAGAAAATAAAGTTTGCCTTAAGAGAGTCTACGCTAGGGTTCTCTCGGAGGTGGCAGCCGTTCGTCGACTTTCTCGTGGAAAATAAAAATGTCAGCAGCAGCAATCCACAGGGGGGGGGATGAGTGCTTCATTGGGATGGTGTGGAAAGACTGAGTCGTGTGGGGTAATGTCTATTTAATTGTTATTTTATATTCTCTTTTTGCACTATGTTAATGTTCACTCTAGTTTGCTTTGTTACTACTGTTTTATTCTGAAAGATTCTGCAAAACCTTCACTAAAAATACTTATTAAAAAATTATACAGCTGAGCGTTTGCACCCACCAGGAATGACTGAATAAGCTGAGGCTCCTTCCTCTAGAAACAAGAAAACGAAGGGTGAACTGATGGAGGTCGTTAACCGTATGAAAGGATTTGAAAGGATAGGCATAGAGAAGAAAATACCTCATGTGCAGGAGGGTAGAGCTTGGGACCACAAATATATCCAATAAGGAATTCAAAAGAAACTTCTTTATCCAGAGTGGTCAGAGTGTGGAACTCACTGCCACAATCAATAGTTGAATCAATTTGCATAAAGGCATTGAAACTAGATAAGCCCAAGAGGGAGAAAGGAATATAAGTTACAGTGACAAGTTTGATTGAATACGAAAAACAGCAAGGCCCCCAATGGACTGAATGGCCTGTTACTGTGTTGTAATTACTATGCAATAAAAAGGATATGAAAGTGCAAATAAGATTTACAAGGATAGTACAAGAACTGAGAGAGTACAGTTAAGAGAGAAAAATCCAATAGATTGGGAATTTTCTTTAGAAAAACAAAGGTTCATAGGTGACCCGAGTTCTTGAAAATTATATATGGTTGAAGAGGCTATTGTGAAGAAACTGTTTCCACTCGAGAGAAATCAAAACGAGGGAAGCATAATTTCAAGTCTGTTACTAGTAAATTGAATAGGGACACAATCTCTTTACTTGAGAGTCGTTAGAATGTGGAATAAAAACAGAAAATGCCAGAAGTGCTCAACAGGCCAGGGAGCATCCGTGGAGAGAAACATAGTTACCGTTTCAGATCAATGAGCTTTCATTAGAATGCATCAGAATGATTAGAATGTGGAACTCTCTACCACAGGAAGTGGTTGAGGTAAATAACTCGGATGCTTTCAAAAGGAAACTAGATGAGCGTCAAAAAAGGGAATACATATGCTGAAAAGCTGAAATCGGGCAGATAGAATGTGAGAAGAATCATGGAGTATAAGCAGATCAGTTGATCTGAAAAGACATCTAGAAACAAACCAATGTAATTCAACGAATGAAGCTCGGCAGAAGCAATCTTACACTTCTGTATCATATCCTCTGTTAGTTTGAAGAGATATTCCTTCAGTAAGTTTAGAAATTTTCTTTCACATTTACAGGAGATGCTCTTACGATGCAAACGGTTCTAAATCAACTGGGGAACACATTTTGAGCCATGTCACAGTTGTCCCAGTGTGATTTTCTCTCAAGGCACCTGCACAAGCTTACACGCACACAAAACTTGAGTACTTGTGCTGTGGTGCTCTCAAGGGTGGAGGGGGAAAAAAGTACTTTCTGCACAGTGAGAATAAGCTGCCAAAGTGCCCGAGACAACAATAAACGGATATATCTGCTTTACTTAGATAAAATAGATAGCATCAAAAATGTTGCTAAAATTCAAGGAGACTACCATAACCAACAGCTGCAGAATAAAAACAGCATAAAAATCTAGTTTAAAAAGTTCTGCAATAAACGTGGCAACTATGGTAGGGAGGATTGGGGTGGGGCGGAAAAATGAGAACAGCAATCGGAAAATCAGTTCAAATTCCATGTATGATCAGAAAATATGCTGTTGTTTCCACTTTGCTCACAAATCTTAATACTTGACCAGAAGTGTCACCTTTCCTCGCACAAGTATGTGGAATTAACTTGTTACATTTTGAGCCTAGTCTTCGGTTTTCCCTGCCCATCAATCAAAGCAGGCACGGATTAATCGTTATCGAAACCTCACAAAGGAAGAATTATCCACTTGGTTGGGAAAATAGCAAATTATTTGCTTCTCTGGAAGGTTAACCCCAATAAGGGGAAAGGAGATGATTGAATGCTGACATGTAACATCTTAATACTGAATTGTATTCTACTATAGCTGGCAAATATCTTAATGGAGGACACTACTTTCTTTTTTGACTGGGACTTTGCATCAATTCCAAACGTTCTCCACTACTTTGAAGAATTAAACAACATACCTGCCCTAATTTTAACAGCCTGCGGAGTGAGACGTCGTCTGATATTTTCCAGCAACACCCCCCGCTCTTCTTCGGTCAACTCAAGACTGTCTAGAATTGTTGGGTCTCTGAGGAAAAAGGACAAATCATAGGAAGAATGAACAAAACCAATGTAATATGATTCTTTTCACAGCAAAGTACAGACAGCATGATGATCCGAACCTTAGTTTAAAGGATGGGGCGTGCAGCGAGGGGAGTGCGGGTCGTGAGGGGGAGGGCAGCGAGTGAGAGAATGTATGTTGGCAAACTCAGCAGCCATTTTGCATACAAGATTCCATCGCTGAGATCCAATTGATTACTACTGTACTGAACACAAGATCAGTCAAATGGTCTCCTTCTGTGCTATAATTTCCTATGTATCTAAGTAGCAAATAAATAAAGTAAAAAGCGAATGAAGGAACAGAAATAGGCCATTTAAGTGTGCTCCACCATTTAATTAGATTATGGATGACCTGTGTGTCATATCCATTTGCTCAGTTTATTAGCATTGCATATTAATGGATATTGGTTGGCTTGCTACAGTACTAGTTTTAAGCCAAGGGTGGCCTTGAATGTCATTTAAAAAAATCTAAATTAAATTATAAGCAAGATTCAAAATTCTACATAATCGGATCAGGTGGAATGGACAACAGAAATGTTGAAATGAAGGCATAATTTCAGATCTAGCATTGAAGAATAATTTCATTACTCAGCATTAAAAATTCAAATCTGTAAATTGACAAAATGCACAATGCAAAAAGGCGCTTATCAAAAAACCATATAGATAAAAAATGCTGACTGAGTTGCCCTTTACGGTCATTGCCAAGGTTCTCACAGGAGTGACCCGCTGGGGGTACCAGAAGACCACCTTGGTCAAATGCTCAGTTTCTTCTTTAAAATGCACTTTCAACTCACTGCTCTGACCAACATCTATCAATGCAAGGCATTGCTGACATGTATTAAATGAGTTGGCTGCAAGTGAAGGGAAGAGAGGAAATTTGAATTCAAAATCTCTAATTAATAGCAGCACTGCCAGTAAAGCTTGGATCTGCTGCCATCAAGTGGTTACTTCACATGGGTTCAGAGCTGGATTAGGTTTCTCAAACACAATTGCAGTGCTTATAGGATACACGCCAATGCCATTTTTTAAATGCTCATGGAAGAGCCATGTGCTATCCCATTTACTTTAGAAGAGGATTCTCAATTGCAACCCAAAATAAGACCAAAAGATATAGGAGCAGAATTGGGCCATTCGGACCATCGAGTCTGTTCCACCATTCGATCATGGTTGATATGTTTCTCATTCCTATTCTCCTGTCCGTAACCATTGATCCCCTTATTAATCAAGAACCTATCTCTGTCTTAAATAAACTCAGGGATTTGGCCTCCACAGCCTTCTGCGGCAATGAGTTCCGCAGATTCACCACCCTCTGGCTGAAGAAATTACCCTTATCTCAGTTTTAAAGGATCATCAATTCAGTCTGAGGCTGTGCCCCGGGTTCTAGTTTCTCCTACTAGTGGAAACATCTTCTCCACGTTCGCTCCATCTAGGCCTCGCAGTATCCTGTAAGTTTCAATGAGATCCCCCCCTCATCCTTCCAAACTCCATCCAGTAGAGACCCAGAGTCCTCAACTGCTTCTCAGATGACAAGCCGTTCATTCCCAGGGTAATTCTTGAGAACCTGCTCTGGACCCTTTCAAGGCCAACTTATCCTGCCTTCGATAGTGGGCCCAAAACTGCTTACAGGAGTCCAACCCTGCTCTTCTTCAATCCCTCTTGAAACTGATGCGAACATTGTATTTGCCTTCCTAACTGCCAACTGAACCTGCATGTTAACCTTAAGAGAGTGCTGAACTAGTTCCCTTTGCGTTTCAGATATCTGAAGTCTTTCCCCATTTAGAAAATAGTCTATATAAATAAATACCAGAAACCCCTTGGTAGGAGTTCAGCCTGGTTCCCTTAAATGCTCGGTGCATGGTTATTGTTTTGGCTGAGCACACAAGGGATACATGTGACAGTAAAAGAACTTGGCTACACTGAAATCACTGACAATTAAACGGATTGTGTAATACAAGTTTAGTATAGGGGAAAATCCCTGAAAACCTCAATGAAATAAAAATAAATTAATTCTTACGAAACTGCATGTTTAAATGCATCGTAAGCTCCATATCCAGGCCTTCTGTATTTCTCATCGAAGACCCAAGCTGTTCTCTGAAACAGACTATCCAGCTGTTCATCTTTAGTGTATTCAAGCACCTCCGCCACATGCCGCAAAATACTGTACACCTGTTGAAAATGAGCAAGCATGACAAACTCGTGAAACAATTTTAAATGCAACATGAAATGGAAATTACATAATTTGTTATGACTGTTGGGTATTTTATGTTTAAATGCAAACACTTCAACGCACCTCATTTTTGTTATTATTTTGTGTCGGTGGCGTATAGGAACAGACCATAATAAAGAGAATTGGTAGTAAACCTACACTGCAAACTCCTTCCCTCAGCTTCACATTAGCAAAGACAATATGGAGTCGTGGCACAGGGTCACAAAAGAGTACATATAAAGTCATGCACTGGTGTCAACAGTTCATGTGATGCCACAGGTTTGCTGCCAAAGGCACAATGGGTAGGTAAAGATACGGAATTGTTAGTCACTGTACAGCCCATCACTACAGCACCAAACTCTTTCATGCAATGTATATACACATGAAAAAAAAAAAACACTTACAGTCTTTGACTTGGTGAACTTGTCTTCACATTTTATAGTTTCCTCTTGTGAAACTCTGCGCTTAGATAAATCAATGTAACCTGGATAAAACAGGACAGGTACAAAGCAATCAACCACAATGGCCACTTATTTAGCCATGAACAGGCAATCTCAAGACATTCCATTACATTGAAAGCTATCCAGTGAGTTTTATGAAAATAAAACCAGGCTCCCATCATGTTTCAGAATGCAACGCCATAGAGTGCACAATAACCCTACGTTTCACGAGAGGGTCAACTGAACTGATCACGAAAGTTGCATTAATTAGTTAGGAATCTGAGAGATCTGTTCGTAGATGGGACGTTTGAGAGTCTGGGAGCGCTGACGGAAAAATATGGGTTGCCCCAAGGGAATGCATTCGGTATATGCAACTGAGGGCTTTTGCGAGGCAACAGGTGAGGGAATTCCCGCAGCTCCCGACGCAGGAGGTGCAGGATAGAGTGATCTCAGAGACATGGGTGGGGGATGGTAAGGTGTCGGACATATATAGGGAAATGAGGGACGAGGGGGAGATCATGGTAGATGAGCTGAAAGGGAAATGGGAAGAAGAGCTGGGGGAGGAGATTGAGGAGGGGCTGTGGGCTGATGCCCTACGTAGGGTAAACTCATCGTCCTCGTGTGCGGGAGGGGGAGAGGGAGGGGGAGGGGGAGGGGAGGGGGAGGGGGAGGGGGAGGGGGAGGGGGAGGGGGAGGGGGAGGGGGAGGGGGAGGGGGAGGGGGAGGGGGAGGGGGAGGGGGAGGGGGAGGGGGAGGGGGAGGGGGAGGGGGAGAGGGAGAGGGAGGGGAGAGGGAGGGGGAGAGGGAGGGGGAGGGTGGAGGGGGAGGGGGAGGGGTGAGGGGAGGGGGAGGGGGAGGGGAGGGGGAGGGGGAGGGGGAGGGGAGGGGGAGAGGGGAGGGGGAGAGGGAGGGGGAGAGGGCGGGGGAGAGGGAGGGGGAGAGGGAGGGGGAGAGGGAGGGGAGAGGGAGGGGGAGAGGGAGGGGGAGAGGGAGGGGGAGAGGGAGGGGGAGAGGAGGGGGAGAGGGAGGGGGAGAGGGGAGGGGGAGAGAGGAGGGGGAGGGGAGGGAGGGGAGAGGGAGGGGGAGAGGGAGGGGGAGAGGGAGGGGGAGAGGGAGGGGGAGAGGGAGGGGGAGAGAGGGAGGGGGAGAGGGAGGGGGAGAGGGAGGGGGAGAGGGAGGGGGAGAGGGAGGGGAGAGAGGGAGGGGGAGAGGGAGGGGGAGAGGGAGGGGGAGAGGGAGGGGGAGGGGAGGGGAGAGGAGGGGAGAGGGAGGGGGAGAGGGAGGGGGAGAGGGAGGGGGGAGAGGAGGGGGGAGAGGGAGGGGGAGAGGGAGGGGGAGAGGGAGGGGGAGAGGGAGGGGGAGAGGGAGGGGGAGAGGGAGGGGGAGAGGGAGGGGGGAGAGGGAGGGGGGAGAGGGAGGGGGAGAGGGAGGGGGAGAGGGAGGGGGAGAGGGAGGGGGAGAGGGAGGGGGAGAGGTGAGGGGGAGAGGGAGGGGGAGAGGGAGGGGAGAGGGAGGGGGAGAGGGAGGGGGAGAGGGAGGGGGAGAGGGAGGGGGAGAGGGAGGGGGAGAGGGAGGGGGAGAGGGAGGGGAGAGGGAGGGGGAGAGAGGAGGGGGAGAGGGAGGGGGAGAGGGAGGGGGAGAGGGAGGGGGAGAGGGATGGGGAGAGGGATGGGGAGATACAGGGTGCTGATACAATGCAAGGTGTTACACAGGGCGCATATGACTGGAGCACGGCTCAGTAAATTTTTTGGGGTAGAGGATAGGTGTGCGAGATGCTCGAGAAGCCAAGCGAATCACACCCACATGTTCTGGTCATGCCCGGCACTACAGGGGTTTTGGGTGGGGGTGGCAAAGGTGCTTTCGAAGGTGGTGGGGGTTCAGGTCGAACCAAGCTGGGGGTTGGCTATATTTGGGGTTGCAGAAGAGCCGGGAGTGCAGGAGGCAAGAGAGGCTGATGTTTTGCCTTTGCGTCCCTAGTAGCCCGGCGCAGGATATTGTTAATGTGGAAGGAAGCCAAACCCCCGGGTGTGGAGACCTGGATAAACGACATGGCAGGGTTTATAAAGTTAGAACGGATCAAGTTCGTACTAAGGGGTTCGGCTCAAGGGTTCACCAGGCGGTGGCAACCGTTCGTCGACAACCCTCACAGAAAGATAGAGGGAATGGAAAAGAAGAAGACAACAGCAGCAACCCAGGGGGGAGGGGGGGGGGGGGAGGAATCGGACAGACTCTCAGGGATGTTATTGTATATGTATAGGCACTTGTTTTAGGTAATGTATATTGGACTGTTGGATTGTATCTTTGGAGAGTATTTATTTTTGACCAGGCAGTTGCCATTTAGTTTGGTTTTTGTTTCTGTTCATATATTATTTATTTGTTTAAAACTGGCCACTGTTATTTATATTGCATTATTGTTGTTTAAAAGAAACACTACGTACTGTTATGTTTGTCCAAAAAATCTTGAATAAAATATATATATTTTTTTTAATTAGTTAGGAATCTTTGTAACAACAACATGCATTTATATAACACCTTTAATGTGGTAAAGTATCCCAAGCATTTACAGGAATAAAATCAAACACAATTTGACACCATGCCACAGATGATGCTAGGGCTTGGTGCCAAAGGAGTGACTTAAAGGAGGTGAGAGATTTAGAAAGGCAGAGAGGTTTAGGGAGGGAATTCCTGTGCTTAGGGTTTAGGCAACTGCAGGCATGACCATACGAACACAAGAAATAGGGGAGCACCATATGGCCGATCAAGCTTGTTCTGCTATTTATCATGGCTGATTTTGGGCTTCAACTCCATTTTCCCACCCACTTCCCATACCCGTTAATTCCCTGAGAAACCAAAAGTTTATCTACTCCAGCCTTTAGTGCATTCAACGATGGGGCATTTATGATGGGTAAACAATTCCAAAGATTCACAATCCTTTGAGTGAAGAAATTTCTCATCCTAGTTGTAAGCGATTGGTCCTGAAACTGTTCCCATGTGTTTGAGATTCCTTGGCTAGCAGAAACCATCATCCTATCAAGTGCAATCAGTATTTTGTAGGTTTCAATGAGATCGTCTCTCATTATTCTAAACTCCAAAGAATATAAACCCAATTTACTCAGCCTATCGTAGGACTCGCTTGACCCAGGGACCATTTAGTGAACCTTTGCTGTACTACCTCCAATGAAAGTATATCCTTCCTTAAATGTAGAGACCAAAACTGCACACAGTATTCCCAATGTGGTCTTACTAAAACCCTGTAAAACTGTAGCAAGATTTCTTTATTCCTATACTCAATCCCTTTGCAATAAAGGCCAACATGCCATTTGACTTCCTTCAACTGCATGCTAACTTTCTGCATTCCTAGTCCAAGCACACCCAAGACTCTTTGAAAAGCAATTAAAGGTTTTGCACCTTTGAGGTAGAACCTTCAAGAGTATTGAAAGTCAGAGAGACCTAGGTGCACATGTCCACAGGTCACTGAAAGGGGCAACACAGGTGGAGAAGGTAGTCAAGGAGACATACGGTATGCTTGCCTTCATTGGCCGGGGCATTGAGTATAAGAATTGGCAAGTCATGTTGCAGCTGTATAGAACCTTCGTTAGGCCACACTTGGAGTATAGTGTTCAATTCTGGTCACCACACTACCAGAAGGGTGTGGAGGCTTTAGAGGGTGCAGAAGAGATTTACCAGAATGTTGCCTGGTATGGAGGGCATTAGCTATGAGGAGCGGTTGAATAAACTTGGTTTGTTCTCACTGGAACGACGGAGGTTGAGGGGCGACCTGATAGAGGTCTACAAAATTGAGGGGCATAGACAGAGTGGATAGTCAGAGGCTTTTCCCCAGGGTAGAGGGGTCAATTACTAGGGGGCATAGGTTTATGGTGCGAGGGCAAGGTTTAGAGTAGATGTACGAGGCAAGTTTTTTTTTTTTTTTTTTTTTTTTTTTTTTACACAGAGGGTAGGGGTTGCCTGGAACTCTCTACGGAGGAGGTGGTAGAAGCAGGGACAATAGTGACATTTAAGGGGCATCTTGACAAATACATGAATAGGATGGGAATAGAGGGATACAGACCCAGGAAGTGTAGAAGATTGTAGTTTAGTCAGGCAGCATGGTCGGCACGGGCTTGGAGGGCCGAAGGGCTGTTCTGTGCTGTACTTTTCTTTGTTCTTTGAAACAATATTCTGCTTTTTCTATTCTTACAACCAAGTAAATAACTTTACCCTTCACATTATAATCCACCTGCCATCTTTTGTCCTCTCACTTAACCCGCCAATATTTCTTTGAAGCCTCTTGTCCTCCCCACAGCTTACGTTCCCATCTAGTTTAATATCAGCAGCACACTCCGATACATGGCTCTCTGCCCTTCCATCCAAGTCATTAACTCGCTGAGTCCCTAGCACTGACCATTATGGTACTCAAATCTTCACTACCTGCCAATTTGAAAACTTGTTTATGGCAACGCTCTGCTTTCTATCTGTTAACAAATGCTCCAGCCATGCAAATATATTATCTCCAACTCCATGAACACTTGCCTGTTAACCTTTTGGGTGGCACTTTATCAAATGTATTTTGGAAATCATGGTATACCACATCTATTGACCCCCCCTTTATCTACCCCATTAGTTACAGCCTCACAAAACATCAATAAATTTGTCAAATAGGATTTCCCTTCAGTAAAATCATGTCGACTTGTTCTAATCATACTATGCTTTCCTAACACATTAAGACTTCATAAATTTCCTCAACAACTGATATTAGGCTAACTGGCCTGTAGTTAATTGCTTTCTCTCTCTCTTGAAAAGCAGTGCAACATTTACCAGTTTCCAATCTAATGGGACCTGTTCCCAAAATTAAGGAATTTTGGAAAATCATAGCCAGTCCATCCACAATTGAGAGCAATTAATATGGGATGGGTAAGAGGCTAGAAGAGTTCTTGGAGAGTTGCAGGCGTGGACGAATTATGTAGACAGGAAGAGGGTGTTATGTGACAATGGGATATATGACGATACAGGTAAAAAAAAGGGACAAGGTCCTACAAGCTGAATTCAGGGAGTTAGGAGTTAAACTAAAAAGTAGGACCTCAAAGGTAGTAATCTCAGGATTGCTACCAGTGCTACGAGCTAGTCAGAGTAGGAATGTCAGGATAGATAGGATGAATGCGCAGCTCGAGAGATGGTGCAAGAGGGAGGGATTCAAATTCCTGGGGCATTGGAACCGGTTCTGGGGAGGTGGGACCAGTACAAACCGGACAGTCTGCACCTGGGCACCGATGTCCGGGGGGGGGGGGGGGGGGGGGGGGGTTTGCTAGAGCTGTTGCGGAGAGTTTAAACTATGTGACAAGGGGATGGGAACCATGCAGGAAGTTGGACGGTAGTAAACAGGGACCAAAACAAAAGGCAGTAAGGGGAACGTTGTAAGGCAGAGAACGCATAGTCCAAAAATCATAAAGGGCGACAGTACAAGGTACAGTGACTGAGGGGAGCGCAGTGAATAGGACCAGGAATACTGAAAGGATAAAACGGGAAGTGAAAACATTAATGGTAAGCGACGTGGCAGGTTGTTACATGAAGATATGGGTTCAACGACAAGGAAAAATTAGGAGAAAGGTTAAGAGGAAATATAACTTAGGAGAGGGGGGGTTAAGATTCAGAACAGAGGTAAAAAAAAAGCCAACATAAGTGTACTTTACCTGAATGCTC